>NC_060138.1:48972348-49275379 GCF_021461385.2 Schistocerca piceifrons
CTCACTCATAAACTCTCCTTCAGTTCCATTTTCGATGTACAGGTTCAACACTATCAAGCAAAAACTGCATCGCTGCCATAGCCATTTTCTTTAATCCGAGCTCATCTCTCCTGGTCCCTCTTGGTTCTCCTACATGTTATATGCTACCCGTCTTTCCTTATAGCTATTACCCACTTTTATGAATCAAAGGTATTTCGTTTTATGTTGTAAAACACTTTGCCTCGCTCAATAAATTCCATGAATAAGGCCACCTGAAGCATATTAACATAGTTTAGGTAATAGCTGTATATATTAAGTGCTATTTTACACTTGATACACTTACTTCCTCTAGAAGTGAGACATTTGGTGACTCTGCATGACTCATGCCCGATGTTGTTGTTGTTGTGGTCTTCAGCCCAGAGACTGGTTTGATGCAGCTGTCCATGCTACTCTGTCCTGTGCAAGCTTCTTCACCTCCAAGTACCTACTGCAAATTACATTCTTCTTAGTATTCTTAGAGTATTCATCTCTTGGTCTCCCTCTACGATGTTTATCTCCACGCTGCCCTCCAGTACTAAATTGGAGATCTCTTGTTGTCTCGGAACATGTCCTACCAATCGATTCCTTCTTCTAACCAAGTTGTGCCACAAATTCCTACTCTCCCAAATTCTGTTCGGTACCTCCTCATTAGTTACATGATCCACTCATGTAATTTATGGCATTCTTCTGTAAAACCACATTTCGAAAGCCTCTATTCTTCTCTCATCTAAACTATTTGTTGTCCATATGTGGCTACACTCCATACAAATATTTTCAGAAAAGACTTCCTGACAGTTAAATCTATACTCGATGTCAGAAAATATCTCTTCTTCAGAAACGCTTTCCTTGCCATTGGCAGTCTACATTTTATATCCTACCGAAATAGCAAAAGTCATCTAGTACTTTAAGTCTCTCATTTCCTAATCAAATTGCCTCAGCATCACCTGATTTATTTAGACTACATTTCAATATCCTCATATTGCTATTGTTGATGTTAATCTTATATCCTCCTTTGAAGACACTGTCCATACCGTTCAGCTGCTCTTCCAATTTCTTTGCTGTTTCTGACAGAATTACAGTGTCATCGGAAAACCTCAAAGCTTTTATTTCTTCTCCATGGATTTTAATTCCTACTCCCAATTTTTCTTTTGTTTCCTTAACTGCTTACTCAGTATAGAGATTGAGTAAAATTGGGGACAGGCTACAATCACGTCCCAGACCCTTCCCGACCACTACTTCCCTTTCATACCTCTCGACTCTTATAACTACCATCTGGTTCCTGTACAAATTGTAAATAGCCTTTCGTTACCCCTATTTGACCCCTGCCACCTTCAGAATTTGAAAGCGCGTATTCCAGTAAACATTGTCGAAAGCTTTCTCTAAGTCTACAAATACTAAAAACATAGGTTTGCATTTCCTTAACCTAACTTCTAAGACAATTCGTGGGGTCAGAATTGCGTGTTCCAAACTGATCTTCTCCAAGGTCGGCTTCTACCAGTTTTTACATTCAACTGAACAGAATTCGTGTGAGTATTTAGCAACCGTGACTTATTAAACAGATGGTTCGATAATTTTCACACCTGTCAACACTCACTTTCTTTGGGATAGGAATTATTATATTCTTCTTCAAGTTTGAGGGTATTTCGCCTGTTTCAAACATCTTGCACACCAGGTGGTAGAGTTTTGTCACCGCTGACTCTCCCAGGACTATCACTAGTTCTTGTGGAATGTTGTCTACTCGAGGGGCCTTGTTTCGGCTCCGGTCTTTCAGTGCTCTGTAAAACTCTTCGTGCAGTATCATATCTCCGAGTTCATCTTCACCTACGTCCTCTTCCATTTCCATAACGTTGCCATGCAGTACATCGCCCTTCTATAGACGCTCTATATCCTTCCTCCTTGCACCTTTCTGCATTCCCTTCTTTTCATAGAACAGGTCTCCCACCGGAGCTCTTGATATTCATACAAGTGGCTCCCTTTTCTCCAAAGGTCTCTTCAATTTTCCTGTAGGCAGTATCTACACGATGTATCCTGACACCACCAAGAACATACGTTTCTCATATTAGGTGCATTGTGCTGCCACCTACTGAGAAGTGCTCCATATCAGCGACCTCTATAGTCATTAAACATCGTGAGAGAGCAGAATGGAGCGCTACGCGGAACTCACGGACTTTGAACGTAGTCAGGTGCTTGGGAGTCACTTGCATTATATATCTGTACGCGAGATTTCCACACTCTTAAACATCCCTAGGTCAATTTAAATAAAAGTAGGCTTCGTCGCTAAATTAAACCATATCCAAATACTAATCCCCACCTTGCCCAGGGAAATAAGGGAAATCAGAGCTCTTACGGGAAGATATAGGTGTTCATTCTTTCCGAGCGCTATACGAGATTGGAATAATAGAGAATTGTGAAGGTGGTTCGATGAACCCTCTGCCAGGTACTTAAATGTGATTTGCAGAGTACCATGTACATGTACATGTAGTGGCTTACTGATCTGGAAACATCGGCCGTCTTCGGGCGATGTCGGTCATCCGCTGAATCCTCCTGTATCGGTGCCACTGTGACGGCAGCTTACGCCGTTAGTTTTGTTCGTCAGTTTGACGAACCTTCATAGAAACTGGAATAATCGTTGGCCCAGCAGTGACGCCCACTTTACGCACGACCTTAGGTCAGCGAGCGTGCGGCCGCTAGCTGGACGAGATGGTGCCTGCGGCGACGCCCGCTGCCTGCAGCGGACGACTGCCCACGCAGTGGCCCGTCCTGAGGCCGCCGCTCCGTAACGAGGCAGCCAGGCCGGCAGGCTGCCAGCGCCTGATGAGCTCGCAGCCTCCGGGCGGTCCGGCCAACCAGGCTCCAGCGCTCCCGCTCCGCCTCCACTTTCGACTGGACTCGGGTGACTGGCGCTCCAACAATTCCTCAGGCCTGCCGCCTGCGTCCAATGTCTCCTCTGGTCTGTGTGTGTGAGTGTGTGTGTGTGTGTGTGTCTATTCTCAGCCCGGCTGCCGGAGGCGCTTCCATTGTTACAGGATCTGATTAGGAAGGCTGTGCTGTCCGCCGCGATCGCTACTTCCCACACAGCCTAGAAACGAAACTCACTAAATCGATACCTGCATGGAAACAACGTAAACGTGTACACCGCTCTCCAAAATTAAAGCAACAAACTGCTATTTCCCCGTCCTGTTCACGATATAATCATACAAACTGTCAACACGTGTCTTTACGATCGTGTTCTGCCGGGAAGATGGCGTTCCGATCAACGGACAACCACGCCATCAATGACGTCAGGGCACCTGTCAAGCGCGGTACTGTTTGCATGGCAGTCTCACATCAACAGTCGCTGTGTATACACTCACAGACGGTGCGGTGTGGTACAAAAAAGACGTCAACAGATTCTCTGCTTTGGAGGGCGGTAGGAAGACTGGAAGCAGTAGAGTCGCAAATTAATGTGGCGCGATGGCTTAACGTGAAGCGTTCTGTTGTTTCTCGGATGAGGTTACAGTTTATATAAACCGAAACTGTGTCCTGGAGACCAGGACAGGGCCTACCACGTGTGACATCCGAAAGAGTGGACCATTATTTGGCTGTAAGGGCATGACGGTACCACCTTAATACTGCACTGCATCCGCCATCGAACCTCGCAGTATCCGCTGGACGTGAGGCGATCGAAGTGTATTCCTGCAGTTTACCTCAGGCGCGTCATTACAGAAGGGAACATCTAGAGTGGAGCTGTCAACATGCCGCTTGGATTGTCGTTGGGTCAATGTCGTTTCCACAGATGAATCCTGATTTGTCTGGAGAGTTATTCTGGACGGATTGGCATCTGGAGGGAATGCGGAACACGATTTAGGGACGCAAATAAGGTGAAAGGAGACCTATATCGAGGAGGGTCCCCAATGGTATGTGCAGGAATTATGTTGACCACTCTCCCCTTTTCATGAGATTGCACGGGCGAACCAGCAAGATTTAACTGCTATTATGTTGTAGTGAGGTACTGTCAGCCCAGACTACGTTTTGATGAACGATAAATCCTGAACCTTATAGGACATGGGTAGATGTTGATTTTTAGGAAACGGGAGATATTGCACGCATGACGTGGCCTGCTCGTTCTCCCTATTTTAATCCCAGAGAGTGCGACTGGGATGCACTAGCTAGAAGGGTGCCATCACACCATCATACACCAACCACTCTCCACGACGTCTGAGCAGCTCTACACGAAGAATGGGAGTTTTTGCCTCAACATGAGATTGATGACATTATTCACAGCATGAGTTATCGTTGTCAGGCTTTTATTGGTGCCACAGGTGATTACACCCCATACTGAGCACATTAACCAGTTGTCAGAATGTGTGTGCAAATCCGTAAGATGGAAAAAAAAGGTAGAACATTATTGTTTAGCGTTACGCATGTTGCAGCTGATTACGTTCTGTGTTCTTTACATTTTTGTACGATACTATCACATGTTTACACTGTTTTGTAGCAAAATAAACGCAGGCATTTGTTGCTTTAATTTTGAACACCTTTGTGTACCACTACACACCTGAGAGGTCATATTGCCATTCGGTCGCAGTTTCGCGTTGCCTGTCTAACGGCTTAAAGTGGCAACTAAAATTAGATTTTCATTCCCAAATTTGTGACAGTATTTGCGTTTTTTTTCAACGTAACTCCCTTTTAACTTGGAAAGCTGGGAATTTTACATAACAAAGTTACACATCTCTTCTTTCAAATTCAGTTTTCTTAAGAAATCTATCACTTGTAGGAGGAGATGGTGATTTTCTTTTGTATGACACATTGCTGGGAGCACAGGTTGCCCAACCATGCAACACACGTCATTTCCCACAGAAAACTCATCCATAATGGATGGTTCACATTGTTGTAATCCTTCTGTTGTAATATACAAATTCTACTTGCTACAAATTATAAATTTTAACCCGCAACGCATCAACAAATAAACTCTCACAACTTTCTATGTCTACTCAAAAACAGGGCCATCCCCTTTTTTCTAGGTTGATTAGCCTTGAAATCTGGAGCAGTGTAACTGAATCGTGCCAAATAATTATTCACAATCGGGTGATTAACTGGAAAACTGTAGGTAACAAGAGCAATTACAAGGGCAAAAATTACACTCCTGGAAATTGAAATAAGAACACCGTGAATTCATTGTCCCAGGAAGGGGAAACTTTATTGACACATTCCTGGGGTCAGATACATCACATGATCACACTGACAGAACCACAGGCACATAGACACAGGCAACAGAGCATGCACAATGTCGGCAGTAGTACAGTGTATATCCACCTTTCGCAGCAATGCAGGCTGCTATTCTCCCATGGAGACGATCGTAGAGATGCTGGATGTAGTCCTGTGGAACGGCTTGCCATGCCATTTCCACCTGGCGCCTCAGTTGGACCAGCGTTCGTGCTGGACGTGCAGACCGCGTGAGACGACACTTCATCCAGTCCCAAACATGCTCAATGGGGGACAGATCCGGAGATCTTGCTGGCCAGGGTAGTTGACATACACCTTCTAGAGCACGTTGGGTGGCACGGGATACATGCGGACGTGCATTGTCCTGTTGGAACAGCAAGTTCCCTTGCCGGTCTAGGAATGGTAGAACGATGGGTTCGATGAAGGTTTGGATGTACCGTGCACTATTCAGTGTCCCCTCGACGATCACCAGTGGTGTACGGCCAGTGTAGGAGATCGCTCCCCACACCATGATGCCGGGTGTTGGCCCTGTGTGCCTCGGTCGTATGCAGTCCTGATTGTGGCGCTCACCTGCACGGCGCCAAACACGCATACGACCATCATTGGCACCAAGACAGAAGCGACTCTCATCGCTGAAGACGACACGTCTCCATTCGTCCCTCCATTCACGCCTGTCGCGGCACCACTGGAGGCGGGCTGCACGATGTTGGGGCGTGAGCGGAAGACGGCCTAACGGTGTGCGGGACCGTAACCCAGCTTCATGGAGACGGTTGCGAATGGTCCTCGCCGATACCCCAGGAGCAACAGTGTCCCTAATTTGCTGGGAAGTGGCGGTGCGGTCCCCTTACGGCACTGCGTAGGATCCTACGGTCTTGGCGTGCATCCGTGCGTTGCTGCGGTCCGGTCCCAGGTCGACGGGCACGTGCACCTTCCGCCGACCACTGGCGACAACATCGATGTACTGTGGAGACCGCACGCCCCACGTGTTGAGCAATTCGGCGGTACGTCCACCCGGCCTCCCGCATGCCCACTATACGCCCTCGCTCAAAGTCCGTCAACTGCACATACGGTTCACGTCCACGCTGTCGCGGCATGCTACCAGTGTTAAAGACTGCGATGGAGCTCCGTATGCCACGGCAAACTGGCTGACACTGACGGCGGCGGTGCACAAATGCTGCGCAGCTAGCGCCATTCGACGGCCAACACCGCGGTTCCTGGTGTGTCCGCTGTGCCGTGCGTGTGATCATTGTTTGTACAGCCCTCTCGCAGTGTCCGGAGCAAGTATGGCGGGTCTAACACACCGGTGTCACTGTGTTCTTTTTTCCATTTCCAGGAGTGTATATTCAGTATAACTGTTCCAGTATGAGTGAAGGAATACAGTGGATGCTTCTATCCAAGGGTCTGGTCTTAACACTTCTGTAGAACTGGGGCCGCGACAAGTCGGGGCTGCGCTTATGTCCTCTTCACCTAGAGGGCGCTGCCGTCGTGCTGTCGTCGTGCAGGTAGGTCAGTCAGTCAGCATGCATTTGCCTGACGCCTTCTTCACACGCCCCCCTACTCGCTCGTTTCGGACCGGCGTGTCGGCGCTTCGCTTTACACACATAACATTCACATACACACCCACACATACACAAGCAAACACACCTCAAGCACACAACACCGCCAACTCCAGTATCTCGGGCCGGAATGCAGTCATGCACTGGCATTCCGGCCCAAAATGCTGGAGTTGGCGATCGTGTGCCCGTGAGGTGTGCCTTCTTCTCACTGTGTGTGTGTGTGTGTGTGTGTGTGTGTGTGTGTGTGTGTGTATGTGTGTTTTATTGACGAGCCTTGTGGCCGAAAGCTATATGTGAGTGTCTTTTAGTTTTGACTGTCTACAAATTGACGTGTCTTGTTTATGGTAAGCAGCGATTTGTCTTATCCTACATTGTCTACATCCCGACCAGGAGTTTCCATTGATTGAAATATTACTGATAGAATCTGCGTATTTTTCATGAAACAACATAGGTTAATGCACGCAAAGTACGCTGAGTATATTAATCCAGTATTCGAGGAGGAGAGCATATAGCAACTTCCAATACACTGTACACAGAATTTTAAACATTTTAGGAACTTTCTCCCTGACACCATCCCCATCTCTCCCACCCTCCCCACAAAGTACGCGAATGAACTTGACCCCTTTTTGCAGCGGTGTACCGTCGGTCTCTAGAAGAGCGTAGCGTTCCAAAAGATTGGGAAAGGGCACAGGTCATCCCAGTTTTCAAGAAGGGACGTCGAACGGATGTGCAGAACTATATACCTATCTCTCTAACGTCGATCAGTTGTAGATTTTTGGAACACGTATTATGTTCGAGTATAATGACTTTTCTGGAGACTAGAAAACTACTCTGTAGGAATCAGGATGAGTTTCGAAAAAGACGTTCGTGTGAAATCCAGCTCGCGCTGTTCGTCCACGAGACTCAGAAGACCATAGACACGGGTTCCAAGGTAGATGCCGTGTTTCTTGACTATTGCAAGGCGTTTGATATAGTTCCCCACAGTCGTTTAATGAACAAGTAAGAGTGATTTCAGGTATGCCGCAGGGGAGTGTCGTAGGACCGTTGCTATTCACAATATATATAAATGACCTTGTGGATAACATCGGAAGTTCACTGAGGCTTTTTGCGGATGATGCTGTAGTATATCAACAGGTTGTAACAATGGATAATTGTACTGAAATGCAGGAGGATCTGCAACGAATTGACGCACGGCCCAGGAAATGGCAATTGAATCTCAATGTAGACAAGTGTAATGTGCGGCGAATACATAAAAAAAATTTTCAAAAGTGTGTCAAATCTTATGGGACTTAACTGCTAAGGTTATCAGTCCCTAAGCTTACACACTACTTAACCTAAATTATTCTAAGGACAAACACACACACCCATGCCCGAGGTAGGACTCGAACTTCCGCCGGGAATACATAGAAAGAAAGATCCTTTATCATTTAGCTCCAATATAGCAGGTCAGCAACAGGAAGCAGTTAATTCCATAAATTATCTGGGAGTAGGCATTAGAAGTGTTTTAAAATGGAATGACCATATAAAATTAATCTTCGGTAAAGCAGACCCCAGACTGAGACTCATTGGAAGAATCCTAAGGAAATGCAGTTAAAAAACGAAGGAAGTAGGTTACAGTACACTTGTTCGCCCACTGCTTGAATACTGCTCACCGGTGTGGGATCCGTACCAGATAGGGTTGATAGAAGATATAGAGAAGATCCAACGGAGAGCAGCGCACTTCGTTACAGGATCATATAGTAATCACGAAAGCGTTACGGTGGAAAACTAGTGGAAAACTCTGCAAGGGAGACGCTCAGTAGCTCGGTACGGGCTGTTGTTGAAGTTTCGAGAACATGCCGTTACCGAGGAGTCAAGCAGTACATTGCTCCCTCCTACATATATCTCGCGAAGGGACCATGAGGATAAAATCAGAGAGATTAGAGCCCATGCAAAGGCATACCGATAATCTGTCTTTCCACGAACAATACGAGACTGAAATAGAAGGGAGAGTCGATAGAGGTACTCAAGGTACCCTCCGCCACACACCGTCACATGGCTTGCGGAGTATGGATGTAGATGTAGATGTAATGAAACGAAAAATGTTTATCGATTGTTATACTCGTATTTTCGCTGTTCATGGAGTAGAAATTTGTGAATGAGGCGTGACGTATTAATTCATTATTGATTTATTACTAATTCTATTCGAAGCACATTTTACAGACAATATCGCTCTGTATCACTGAATGACTGAGTCTGTTTTCCAGATACTATTTATTCCGAGTAGCTGATCTTCCAAGTCTTATATGCTCTTCTTGGAAAACCTCAATAATCCCTTACCGCGTCCTTCAGTCATATTTTCCCACTTTCTCCTCTGTTTCCTTCACTGTTTGGTCAATGTACGGGTAGAATAACAGGGCCTATTGGCTACAGATTTGTCCCATTTCCTTCCTTGCTAGTGCCTTCGTTTTTACTTCCTACACCCTTGTAACTGAAGTATAAATCAACGTATCGTTTCGCTTCACGCGTTTTAACTGTGTTAACGTCGTCTTTCTAACTGCTGTATTTGAGTTGATGGTGTCACACGCGTTTTTAAATCCGCTCCAGATAGTGTACCGAGCAGGTTCCTTACAGAGTATGCCGATAGAATAACCCCATACTTAGCATTCATATACAACCGCTCGCTGGATGAAAGATCCGTACGAAAGACTAAAAAGTTGCGCAGCTCAACACCAATGAACAAGAAAAGAAACTGGAATAATCCGATAAATTACAGACCAATATCACGAAATTGCAGCAGGATGTTGGAACATATACTGCTTTAGAGAATTACGAATTACCTCGAAGGAAACGGTCTATTGACACAGGGCAATCATTCCGAAAGTATCATTGTTGTGAAACACAGCTAGGTCTCTATATGTAGTAATGGTTCTTAGCGACAGGGGATCTCACAACGATTCCATATTTCCTAAAGGCTTTTGACGTTGTGTCCCATAAGAGACTTCTAATCAAATTGTGTTCCTACGAAGTCTCGGCACGGTTGTGATGCTGGATTCGTGATTTTCAGTCATAAAAGTACCGTACGTAGCAACGGACGGAAGATCATCCATCAAGAAATTATAAGAGTACCTGCGCTGTTTCTAATCTACATAAACGATTTAGGAGACATTCTGAGCAGCAC
Source organism: Schistocerca piceifrons (assembly GCF_021461385.2). Taxonomy (NCBI): domain Eukaryota; kingdom Metazoa; phylum Arthropoda; class Insecta; order Orthoptera; family Acrididae; genus Schistocerca; species Schistocerca piceifrons. The sequence continues at coordinate 48,982,288 of NC_060138.1, forward strand.
TGTCCTATAATTTGCAGATGATGCTATCAGTTAAGTCATGGAAGGATCAGGATAAATTTCAAAATTAGTTAGATACAATATGCTTACGGTGTGGAAAGTGGGAACTAACTCTGAATGAGGAAACGTGTGTGGTCATCCTCATGAGAACTAAAGTAAATATCCGTTAAATTTTGCTTAATCGATAAATGGCACAAATCTAATGGCTGTCAATTCAACTAAATACAGAGGAATTAAAATAATTGCGAAAAACTTAAAATGGAACAATGAATAAACAACGATGTTGGGATGGCAAAGCACACACTGCATTTTACTGGAAGATTGTAAAATCCACTCTCGCTTCCCGCGCCCGGGTTCGATTCCCGGCGGGGTCAGGGATTTTCTCTGCCTCGTGATGACTGGGTGTTGTGTGATGTCCTTAGGTTAGTTAGGTTTAAGTACTTCTAAGTTCTAGGGGACTGATGACCATAGATGTTAAGTCCCATAGTGCTCAGAGCCATTTGAACCATTTAAAATCCACTCCCACCCCTTTTTACAAAACCCCCCCAAGTATCTTAGTTTGATTAGGGATTTTGTAGAAGATAGTACAAGAGACATATAGTGTGACTTTCGGTATTTTTCCATCCGAGAAAAAAATTGCTCTGAGCACTATGGGACTTAACATCTGTGGTCATCGGTCCCCTAGAACTTAGAACTACTTAAACCTAACTAACCTAAGTACATCACACACATCCACGCCCGAGGCAGGATTCGAACCTGCGACCGTAGCAGTCGCGCGGTTCCGGACTGAGCGCCTAGAATCGCTAGACCATCACGGCCGGCTCCATCCGAGATTTATAGAGGATTTCTTGCTATCTGTTTTATCTGTTTTGCAGCAAAGCTCTTGTAGTTGATGTCCCTCCCAGAAGCAGCATCGCGCCATCGGATTCTCTGGAAAGGGCAGTTCTATATCCGGTAATTTGTAAGTGATGAAGCGGGAGGTTATAGTAATATAAATAACGTTCTCGGATTCCCTTTTAATGTGAATATTTACTGTTATCGAACAATAATGAAACAATTCATCACCTTTGATTCAAAACTGGCTATTTCGGAAGGCATGGACTTACGACGGAACTATTTGGAAATGCATCCGACCGGCGACTAGTGATTATAGCATGTTGTCTAGATCTCGTACTTACAATCGTGGAACATCGTAGCTGTTCGTACAACTTCGTTATCTTAACCATTGTTCATTTGCGTACCGATATGAGTACTTTCTTGCGCCGTAAAGTTGTTGTAAGAAAATGCTTATGACCAGTAGGTTACTCCTAATATAGATAGTGGAAATGTGGCATTTATTAGTAAATATTTACCAAACAAAATTTCTTGCCTCACTGTCTTTCTCACAGCTAGCCACAGCGCCTCACCCCATAGTCCACTGGCAACGCCAATTGCTCCAGCGGTTGCATCAGCCATCGTGGGAACCGTTACGTGTTCAACAGTGCCGCCAGTTCCCTCTGTATGGTACTGATATCTGCAGACGCAATGTAAAATGCAAATCTGGAAAGGAACGAAGTAAAACGTAATGTGAAAATAAGGGTACGTTACAAGATGGAACAGATCTACCAGAGAGACTGGTTACGATACGCTTATTCATCCTCGGCTGGAGCATCGGTGCGAGATCCGTGCCAGACAGGAATGACCGTGTCCGCCGAGCAAGTCCGCAAGCTCGTTTTGTTCCATCGCGAAATGGGGCACAGATTATCATGGATACGACAAGCAAGTTGCGGAGACAGTCATCAAAACAAAGATTCTTTTCTTTTCTGCGAAACCTTTCCACAAAATTTCAGTCACCAAGTTTCTCCTTCGAATGCGAAAATAAAGGGCTATTACAAATGATTGAAGCGATTTCATAAATTCACTGTAGCTCCATTCATTGACATATGGTCACAACACACTACAGATACGAAGAAAAACTCATAAAGCTTTGTTCGGCTGAAGCCGCACTTCAGGTTTCTGCAGCCAGAGCGCTCGAGAGCGCATTGAGACAAAATGGCGACAGGAGCCGAGAAAGCGTATGTCGTGCTTGAAATGCACTCACATCAGTCAGTCATAACAGTGCAACGACACTTCCGGACGAAGTTCAACAAAGATCCACCAACTGCTAACTCCATTCGGCGATGGTATGCGCAGTTTAAAGCTTCTGGATGCCTCTGTAAGGGGAAATCAACGGGTCGGCGTGCAGTGAGCGAAAAAACGGTTGAACGCGTGCGGGCAAGTTTCACGCGTAGCCCGCGGAAGTCGACGAATAAAGCAAGCAGGGAGCTAAACGTACCAAAGCCGACGGTTTGGAAAATCTTACGGGAAAGGCTAAAGCAGAAACCTTACCGTTTACAATTGCTACAAGCCCTGACACCCGATGACAAAGTCAAACGCTTTGAATTTTCGGCGCAGTTGCAACAGCTCATGGAAGAGGATGCGTTCAGTGCGAAACTTGTTTTCAGTGATGAAGCAACATTTTTTCTTAATGGTGAAGTGAACAGACACAATGTGCGAATCTGGGCGGTAGAGAATCCTCACGCATTTGGGCAGCAAATTAGCAATTCACCAAAAGTTAACGTGTTTTGTGCAATCTCACGGTTTAAAGTTTACGGCCCCTTTTTCTTCTGCGAAAAAAACGTTACAGGACACGTGTATCTGGACATGCTGGAAAATTGGCTCATGCCACAACTGGAGACCGACAGCGCCGACTTCATCTTTCTACAGGATGGTGCTCCACCGCACTTCCATCATGATGTTCGGCATTTCTTAAACAGGAGATTGGAAAACCGATGGATCGGTCGTGGTGGAGATCATAATCAGCAATTCATGTCATGGCCTCCACGCTCTCCTGACTTAAACCCATGCGATTTCTTTCTGTGGGGTAATGTGAAAGATTCAGTGTTTAAACCTCCTCTACCGAGAAACGTGCCAGAACTGCGAGCTCGCATCAACGATGCTTTTGAACTCATTGATGGGGACATGCTGCGCCGAGTGTGGGAGGAACTTGATTATCGGCTTGATGTCTGTTGAATCACTAAAGGGGCACATATCGAACGTTTGTGAATGCCTAAAAAAATTTTTTGAGTTTTTGTATGTGTGTGCAAAGCATTGTGAAAATATCTCAAATAATAAAGTTATTGTAGAGCTGTGAAATCGCTTCAATCATTTTTAATAACCCTGTATTTTTCTGTCGCTAACCCACATAGGGAGAAAGGGTCATCGTAATAAAATTAGAGATATCTTAGCCCGTACGAAGAGATTTAAGTGTCCATTTCTCCCACACGCTGTTAGAGAAAGGAACGATAATCCGAAGGCGCCCGCTTAAGTTTGGGAATAGATTGAAGTTTAGAAATCCTAGAAATTCATGTCTGCCATCATCGAAAAGGTGAGTCGCACAGCTGGATTTGTTTGGCGTTTTCCTAAATTTATATGAAGGCTAAAATTAATCTTCCAGTGGGTCAACTTCTACCATTAGTTCCATTAAAAATAGGTAATATGCGTTAGAATTTGCCGCTACAACTTATTAAACTAATGGATCGGTAGTACTTACAGTTGTCGGCACCCCTCTTCTCCAGTATTGACATTTTCTGTGACTACACTACTGATTTGGACGGTTATCTATAAACATGGTTTCTTACGTGTACTCGACAACCATGCAGAGCCCTGCGAAGTGTGAGCCTTATGACTCTTCCCATTACAAAAATAACTAGTGTGTGTCAAGAACGTCGATCTGGAAAGGATTTCTTGCGGTGGCCAAGTAAGATACTTAACTATTATTTCGAATCGACTTGAATTTATTTCGAAGCGCGGTGTCTTCATGAAGCAACACATTAAAAGGGCATTAGGAACGTTCCAACGGTTCTCGAAGCTACAACTCCATCTTCAACAACTACAGTTAACGTTTTTAAGTATGACGGTAGCCATACGTGCTTTCCATGCTTAGTCATTTTGGCTGTGGATGTGTCCATAACTTACTCCGCATACATCTTCGGAAACCATTAACGTACTGCGCAAATATTTAAAAACAATCCAAAAGTCAAGATCGCACACAATATATTTTATTCAGGGCAACCGGTTTCAACAGACATAGCTGTAATCATCAGGTATTAAACAATTTTTGTAGTCAAATGTGTTCTTTTTACGCTGAACTCATGCGCGAGATGTGAAGTGGATAAAACACGGCACATTAAAAAAACACACACTATCTTGTCCAGAAGGTCATGTCCATATATATATTGCTCATAGACCCTTGTTACACGAAACAAATACGGTTCACAGTAACACGTCTGTTTACATATGCTGGACACATACTCATTTAGAGTAAAAAATATTTTATGAGGTTTGGGTTTCGAATCGTTGTTAATGATTACAACAGATCGCCCTTCAATATTCTCATCCTAAGAAAATTCGTACAAATGTAAGATTCCAATTCGTACCACGCTACATTATCATAATTCTTATTACTAATTGAATTCCTCAAAATTGGGATTTTACCAAAATGTTATACTACAGACTGGAGTGTAAACTCTTACCTAGTACTAATATGCAAATGACGTCCAGGAATATTATGCCTTTATACAATTCTTCCCAACAAATTCTTCAGTATAACAGCATTGGTCTGGTAAAATATGAAGTTCCTCAGACGAAATTTGAGTGTACTATTAAACTGAACATGCCGTACAATAGAGCCACAAACAAACTAACTCCACTAGGCTCTTCTGTCTTAACATTTACGCAGTATATGTCTGCACATTTGAGATAGCGACCGGAGTAGATACTGTGGTAATTGTAGCTGTCATCTGGGGCTGGCACCTGGGCATTACATAGCAGGCGACATAGGAAGGGACGTTCACACGTCTTTGGCCGTTCAAAGACAGAAGCGTGGTAGCTCAGAGTAATTGAACGTTTGCCGTCATATATTGGTCGTAGGCCGTGGTACACGTTTATAACTGTGTATTAGGATCGCAGAAGGGTCAGGCAGGGTGACTAAGTGCTACAGTGAGGACAGTGATGGGTAACTGGTGGTCCCAAAGAACAGTAGCTCGATTCAGTGGCAGCTAAGGCTTCTCTTGTGCATCAGTGGAGTAGTGCTTTTTTTAAATTTTTTATTTCTTTGTTATTGACCTGGATATGATTGTTACAAATTAAAGTCGTAGAATACATTTTAACAAACACATCATGTTTTTAATCAACGGTATAGATAAATGGAAATACTGAATGCCAAAATAAAATCGTTGCTGTGAAATATTGCGACGCCAGGCACTAAACGTACTCCATGGTTCCACTGTCATTAGTAGTTACCGTTTCTTTCTGTATAGACACAGTAATTACTCAAAAACCTTTACAGCATAAGCCATTGCAGAACTTTCATCAATTTTCGCAACTGGAAGAAGACAATATAGATTTATTATGACCCTAGCGTTGTCGATTCACAAACTCTTTCTGATCAAGAAGTAGTGTATAGGCATGTAGTTTGTGCAGTAGTAGATGAAAGCATGAGGAAATATCAAATGCTATGTATTATATTCAATACTAAGTATTGACTGTGGTGGATTCGCCAGACTTGACATACATCTGACTAGATTCACGATGTATGCTGAAGCAAATCTTGGGGCACTTTATGACTTAAAACTCTAGTATCCAGAAACTTAATGAACCCAATAATAGCTTTTGCGTCTGTGATATACTTGCTGTATCTAAAAGTGCTCTATCCTGCCTACGCTTCTCTTGCATTGAAGCCAGGTGTTGGCTACTATTCTGGTTAGCAGACGAGGATTTTAAATGTAACTGGTGAGTTGCAATGCCAGTAGACAGACGGTAAACGTGTTAAACATGTCACTGTTGCCATAGATGTGGTAACCATACGGGCACGGACAGTTTGCTCGAAGTCGATGTCTTCGTGACCTGCAAGGCGTTATTAATACGACACCATGACAACGAGAGACGTTCTTGGATCAAGTACAGAGATATTATTTAACCAGGTGAGAACGACAACCAAATTGTAATAGGTAGTTAGAACACCATGGAAAATTGGCTGTTTATAAGAGGATGTTCGAACTGACTGTTTTGCCCTCCACGTATAAATCTGAAAGTTTCAATTCCATAGATTCTAACGCAAAGTGTGGACCACTGTCGTAAATCTGATATCACGCGCCTCCAGTGGTATGTAACTATCCGTTAATAAACTACAGTGGGCCTTTCAATCCAAACGGTGTATTTAATATGTATCCCGTGGGGTATTGTGTTATCGCCACAATAGCCTCAATCAGCCTTAGGTGTTACACATGCCTCCAGCAAACAATAGTCGTATGGGCGATAAATAAACCTCGTAGGCAGTTTGATTTTGCCTATAGTTCCGAACTATGTATGTACCAAACACGAATTGTCCCCGTACAAGATTAAAGGAGTGCGCAGATATTCTGTCGGACGCCGATTATCATATAATGATGTTCATATTTCTCTAATATCAACGAAAACACATACACAGTCGGCTCAATAAGTTCTGGGACTGAATTTTTAGTCGAGAATTATTGACTCTATTACTCGAACAAATGTGGAAAAGTACAGACTGCAGTGCTTGTACTAACAATTTCTTTCGTAGCAGTTGCCGACAATCTATTTCAGGTACATATAATTGTTGTTGTTTGTTACTTGTTGTCTTTTACTGAGCCACTCTCTCTTTCTCTTGGTTCACTGCTTGACCGAAACAGGAATAAGAGTCCTAAACCACCCCTGAGAGAGCATTGATTTGTCCCATCAGATGTTAAGCCATTCGTGTTCATCCCAGATCTCGTACCTGTCCTAATGGGATGCAGTTTGAGAATCTAGTGTACGTTATTTCACATGTATTCTTCGTTCCACATCATGCGCATCATGTTTTAAGTATAAAATAATTATGAGGTGCCTTTATACTGTTCTCCGTACCAAAAGGTTTAGCCAGTTCGCCGATCTGTTCATTGCTGCTAATTCAATGAGTATAGAGCCCATGGAGGCTCCACCAGGCCACAACCGTGTCAAAGCGCCCATTTCAGTACTCTGCCATGTTACATGCAATGGAGTGTGTGTGTGTGTACTGTGGTGTTGCTCACCGAAATACAAACGTAAATTTGTGTACAATTTGTTATATGTGTTGTCCACAGATTCATAAGCACATGTGGAAGGTCAGTTGTTACTTTTCACACTAAAATTGTAAATGTCGTGACTAGGGCCTGCTCTGTCGATCTGAGGCCACTTCGGTGGCTTGCGTGTCGATAGGGATGAATTGATGATGATTAGGATAACACAACACCCAGCCCATGAGAGGAGAAAATCTCCGACCCACCCGGGAATCGAAGCCGGGCCCTTAGGATTGACATTCTGTCGCGCTGACCACTTTTGAGTTTGGTCTGGGCGGACGTCTGAAGACATCCGTTCAAGTTGGTCGTTGATTCCCTGGCTCAGTTTTTTTTTTATTACAGAGAGCATGCAGCCCTCTGACCGAAAACGCTGAGCTACCATGCCGGCATCCACTCAGTTACCGGGGCCGGACATTTCTTACACCTAAATACTTTATTCACTTTTGGTTTAGATACGGGCTGTTTGGTTCGAGTTTTACAATGACGCAATTCAAATTTTTATGTTTGCAGTAAGTAGGCTCCCCAGATTAAGTGTAAGGAGAAGCTTATGCAACAAGCATTTCGTAGACGAAAACTATGTAGCGAATAACTACTGCAAAAATCGTGCAGAGAATCTCTGCTAAGTTGGCGTTGATTGGAAGTAGATTTCACTCGTTCCTATCAGAATTATTCGTAGAACAAAATTACGAGTGAGGTATGTGCCACTACTGAGAGGAATTGTGATACTTAACTTCCCTTTTCGATTTTACAGTGAAAGTCACGTTGCTCTAATTAGTGCTCAGACAAGTTCTGTTTATGTGCAGACCAAGTGTTCCATTGCAGTAATAAGGGCTGTAAATTTGTATGTTCACAGATTTAACCGATTGTGAAATTATGAGTACTTGTGCAAACAAGCCTTTACTTCCGAACTTGAATGCATACATTAAAGGTCAACTGCTATTCGGTAATGATTTGGTACTACTGATAAAACACACGGAAACCCTGTAAGGAGCAAATGTCCTTTGAAGGACAATAAATCAGATATGTGATAAAGTACAAATTGCCAGTTTGTTTCCTTTGTGTAAATGAAAGAAATTTTAATGTGACAAAGTAGAGGAGTATTTCTCTGTTGTAAATAAACTGATCATCTGATTGTACTTCTCATCAGTCTATAAAACTAGAAATTTAAAAATTAAAGATGGCTGATGGTGGAAAATTTGAAAAGTGCTAAGTGGTAGTGTAGGGAGATATTTTTCAGCCAGACCCAGTACAAGACAGCACTGGTGGGAAATATCTTACAAGCAATCAGAGTGCAGTATTTTCCTGCCAGTGCCGGCTTGTTCAAAAATATTTCCAGCAATTTCTTACAGAGCCATAAACAAAAAAGTTCTTAAACACACACACACACACACACACACACACACACAAGAACTAGTTTGCAGTGTGCCAAAAGTTGGTTTGCAGTGTTTCAAAGTGCTTTACAGAGTCCCCAGAAGTATCCATAAAATAAGAACTGTTGCTTCGAACATGAAATAAAATGTCGCTTTCGATAAATAGCAGTGTGGGATTATACTGTGAATACTTTGGAACATGGCGGGCTTTAGCTATTCGCTGTAAATGTCGAGCAATCCTTGCTCGGCATACAGGCAAGTTAAAAATTCCTGCTTACTCTCTCGTTATGGTGTTATGTTTTACCTGACATGCCGGATTGGTGTCAGGTAATATAATATCCTCATTCTGCTACAGACAACATTATTCTCGCAGGAAGATTGGCCTCTGTTGATTTCGAGGTCAGTTTACCTTAGGCTGCTGTAGAGAACATTACTCTCGAAACAGGTCGTGCCATCATATTGTCGGCCTGTGGTGTGGTGAACCATTTCTACGACGGGCCTATTGCGTCTTTGACCTCACTTTTCGTGGGAAGCACACATACTTTGCCGGATTCTTTGCAAGAAAAGAGGAATTCCAGTGTCCTCGTGCAGGAGACGAGCTGAATAGCGCCTAGAGAGGCGCGAGGCGAGTTTCAGAGCTCGGTTCTGCACCCTCTGCAGCGCTGCGATTCCTGAGCCAGCGGCCTTCAGCAGCACCACGCCGGCGGATTCCACCACTGGGCAGACCAGAACTGGGTAGATCTTAATGCCGTGGTGCGACTGCAGCGATGACTGTGGATTTAGCAGCAGATGTTGGGCGCGAAGACGCCCCTCTGCTGATTGGTAGCAAAACTTGTTCCACTAGTGTCATCATGCACTGTGAATCGCTGCACATATTTGTGTCTAGCGCCCTCTTGCGTCTTTTTTGTACTTATCACCATCTGCCATCCTTAATATTTCAATGTCTTGTGACTGCCGGGCGGGGTAGCCACGAGGTCTTTGGGACCTTGCTGCGGTTCGCGCGGCTGCCCCCGTCGCAGGTTCGAGTCCGCCCTCGGGCACGGGTGTGAATGTGTTGTCCTTAGCGTAATCAAGTTTAAGATGGATTAAGTATTGTGTAAGTCTAGGGACCGATGGCCTCAGCAGTTTGGTCTTATAGGAACTTACCACAGATATTCCAGATTTCTAGTGATCTGTATTCTTTGTTGTTGTTGTCTTCAGTCCTGAGACTGGTTTGATGCAGCTCTCCATGCTACTCTATCCCGTGCAAGCTTCTTCATCTCCCAGTATTTACTGCAACATACATCCTTCTGAAACTGCTTAGTCTATTCATCTCTTTGTCTCCCTCTACGATTTTAACCCTCCACGCTGCCCTCCAATGCTAAATTTGTGATCCCTTGATGCCTCAGAACTTGTCCTACAAACCGATCCCTTCTTCTTGTCACGTTGTGCCACAAACTCCTCTTCTCCCCAATTCTATTCAATACCTCCTCATTAGTTATGTGATATACCCATCCAATCTTCAGCATTCTTCTGTAGCACCACATTTCGAAATCTTCTTGGCTAAACTATTTATCGTCCATGTTTCACTTCCATACATGGCTACACTCCATACAAATACTTTCAGAAATGACTTCCTGACACTTAAATCTATACTCGATGTTAACAAATTTCTCTTCTTCAGAAACGCTTTTCTTGCCATTGTCAGTCTACAGTTTATATCCTCTCTACTTCGATCATCATCAGTTATTTTGCTCCCCAAATAGCAAAAGTCCTTTACTACTTTAAGTGTCTCATTTCCTAATCTAATACCCTCAGCATCACCCGACTTAATTCGATTACATTCCGTTATCCTCGTTTTGCTTTTGTTGATGTTCATCTTATATCCTCCTATCAAGACACTGTCCATTCCGTCCAACTGCTCTTCCAAGTCCTATTCTGTCTCTGACAGATTTACAATGTCATCGGCGAAACTCAACGTTTTTATTTCTTCTCCATGGATATTAATTCCTACTCCGAATTTTTATTTAGTTTCCTTTACTGCTTGCTCAATATACAGATTGAATAACATCGGAGACAGGCTACAACCCTGTCTCACTCCCTTCCCAACCGCTGCTTCCCTTTCATGCCACTCTCCTCTTATAACTGCCATCTGGTTTCTGTACAAATTGTAAATAGCCTTTCGTTCCCTGTATTTTATCCCTGCCACCATTAGAATTTGAAAGAGAATATTAGAGTCAATATTGTCATAAGCTTTCTCTAAGTCTACAAATGCTAGAAACGTAGATTTGCCTTTCCTTAATCTATTTTCTAAGGTAAGTCGTAGGGTCAGGATTGCCTCAAGTGATCCAACATTTCTGCGGAATCCAAACTGATCTTCGCCAAGGTCGGCTTCTATCAGTTTTTCCATACGTCTGTAAACAATTCGCGTTAGTATTTTGCAGCTGTGACTTATTAAACTGATGGTTCAGTAATTTTCGCATCTGAAACTTCTTGGCAGATTAAAACTGTGTGCCCGACCGAGACTAGAACTCGGGACCTTTGCCTTTCGCGGGCAAGTGCTCTACCATCTGAGCTACCGAAGCACGACTCACGCCCGGTACTCACAGCTTTACTTCTGCCAGTACCTCGTCGCCTACCTTCCAAACTTTACAGAAGCTCTCCTCTCTCATTCTGGAAACATCCCCAAGGCTGTGGCTAAGCCATGTCTCCGCAGTATCCTTTCTTTCAGGAGTGCTAGTTCTGCAAGGTTCGCAGGAGAGCGTGAGTCGTGCTTCGGTAGCTCAGATGGTAGAGCATTTGCCCGCGAAAGGCAAAGGTCCCGAGTTCCAGTCTCGCTCGGACACACAGTTTTAATCTGCCAGGAAGTTTCGTATCAGCGCACACTCCGCTGTAGAGTGATAATCTCATTCTGGAATTTTCACATCTGTCAACACCTGCTTTCTTTGGGATTGGCATTATTATATCCTTCTTGAAGTCTGAGGGTATTTCGCCTGTCTCATACAGATTGCTCACCAGATGGTAGAGTTTTGTCAGGACTGGCTCTCCCAAGGCCGTCAGTAGTTCCAATGGAATGTTGTCTACTCCCGGGGCCTTTTTTCGACTCAGGTCTTTCAGTGCGCAGTATCATATCTCCCATTTCATCTTCATCTACATCCTCTTCCATTTCCATAAAATTGTCCGCAAGTACATCGCCCTTGTATAGTCCCTCTGTGTACTCCTTCTACCTTTCTGTTTTCCCTTCTTTGTTATAACTGGGTTTCCATCTGAGCTCTTGATATTCATACAAGTGGCTCTCTTTTCTCCAAAGGTCCTGTAGGCAGTATCTATCTTACCCCTTGTGAGATAAGGCTCTACATCCTTACTTTTGTCCTCTAGACATCCCTGCTTCGCCATTCTGCACTTCCTGTCGAACTCATTTTTGAGACTTTTATATTCCCTTTTGCCTGCTTCATTTACTGCGTCTTTATATTTTCTCCTTTCATAAATTAAATTCAATATTTCTTCTGTTACCCAAGGATTTCTACTAGCCCTCGTCTTTTTACCTGCTTGATCCTCTGCTGCCTGCACTACTTCATCCCTCAGAGCTACCCATTCTTCTTCTACTGCATTTCTTTCCCCCATTCCTGTCAATTTTTCCCTTATGCTCTCCCTGAAACTCCGTACAACCTCTGGTTTAGTCAATTTATCCAGGGCCCATCTCCTTAACTTCCCACATTTTTGCAGTTTCTCTTACATTTTTTATAAATTTTTAAATTTTTCACCTTGTTCAGTTTTTTAATCTCCTGCCATCTGCCGCGTTGATGACGACATTGCCCCTGACATGTAGGCACCCTTGCCTCTGCATGTAAGTAGTCCAATTAGCAAGGCCAAAGTGGTCCAGACCCGGCATAGCATTCGTAATTCAATCATAATTTAGTACACACGCACTATAAGGTATAATGGTAAGTTTAAACCATAACAGAAATACGTAATTCTGGTTGTGTAAAATTATTAAATGATACTGGTACTGTGTAGAATGACCAAAAAATTCTTAGAAGAAGAAAAACGTTGTTGTGAACAGACGGGAAGGAAGGAAATATCTGTCTTACTTATATCGCTACACAGCTTTTCACGAGTCATGTATCATGGCGTTCATGGCTCAAAATTACGGTTGCAGGTTGCCTGTCAAACGGTCTTCAGGCGCAACAAGAATTTTACTTTCAGCATTTCGTCTAATTAATGACCCAACATAAAGTTTTGAAATACTACCATAATCTGGTCATTAGGAAGTATAATCTTCTATTACCTCATGTAAGATAAATGACACAGGCCTAATACCCTCAGACATCGAAAAGAATTTGATGTTTCCGCTTCCAAAGAAAGCAATTGTTGACAAGTGTGATTATTACTCATAATACTCAACTATCGGTCTAATAAGTCATGGCTGCAAAATAATGACAGGATTTATTTAGTGATGAGTGGAAAATTAGATATAAGCCGAACTCGGAGAAGACCAGTTTGCATTCCAGAGAAATGTACGAAAACACGACGCAGTACTGATCCTACGACTACTTTTACAAGATGGGTTGAGGAAAGGGTAAGCTACGTTTATAGCAACTGAGCATTTGTAGACGTAGAGAACGCTTTTCACATAAATAAACTCGTGAAATTCTGAAGGTAGCAGGAGTAAAATACAGGGAGTGCAAGTTAGTCTACAGAATGTACAAAAATCATATGGCAGTTCTAAGAGCGGAAGTTCTGGTTGAATCGGGAGTGAGACAGGCCGACTCCAAACGTTATTCAATCTACACGACGAGCAAGAGTAAGGGAAACCAAAGAAAAACGTGGAACCAAAGTTCAGGGAGAAGTTATAAAAACTTTGCTGCCGACATTGTCTTTCTGTCAGACACAAAAAAGGACTACGAAGAGCAGTTGAATGTAACGACAGTGTCTTGGAAATTGGATCTAAGATGATCAGTAACAGAAGCAAAATATGGGTATTTGAATGCAGCCGAATTAAATCGGGCTTTGCCGAGGTTGATGGCTGAAGTAGAAAGAATATAAAAATTAGGCAGGTAATGGCGATAAAAGTGTACTTAAGGAGATAAATTTGCTAACATCGACTAGAGATTTAAGAGTAAGCAAGCCTTTTGTGAAGATATTTGTTTAGAATGTAGCCTTGTATGGGAATGAGACGTGAACATTAAACATTTCAGAGAAGAAAAGAATAGTAGGTTTTGAAATGTGGTTCTAGAGAAGATTACTAAAGTTGAGATGCGTTGACCGTGTAACTTCTGAGGAGGTACTGAACGGAATGTGGCAGAAAAGAAACTTCTGGCACACCTTGACTAAACGAAAGTGTCAGTTAATAGGACACATTTCGATACTTCAAGGAGTCATCAACTTCGTATTAGTGGTAAGTGTAGGCTATAAATACTGTAGAGGGATGCCAAGAGATAAATATAGTTAGCGGGTTTAAGACGACGTCGGTTGCGGTAGTTGTTAAGAGATGAAGAGGTTTGCACCGGATGAAGTAGTATGGAGAAATGACTCAAACAAGCCTTCGTCTGAGCACAACGACAACATCAACAACAACAAAAATCTTATGTTAACATTTTTAAGACAACAAGACAAGCATCACTGACAGAAACAGTGTATAGGTCTTCAAATAGTATTACCATCTGTGCACAAATACCCAGAACGTATTCATCCAGAGTTTCAGACAGAGAACACTTAGAGACATGAAACAAACTTAACATATCATATCATGCTTTCAAGAATTTTTATCTCGTTGACATCCCCCACAAAATGGTGACTGGAAAAATGATTATCCCTTACTACATATTTGGTGTTCGTGCAGTAAAACCACCGCCTGAGACATGGCATTTTAATTTATTACTTCTCTACACACAGCACATGTTGCAGACAGGTTCCACATATAACACTGAATCTACCTGCAAAATATTATAGTTGTAGTAAACATAGTTCACGCAATACAGCGTGATAATTATTATGTGCGTGAAATATTATATTTCGCTTAAAACGAAGAGCAAATTAGCCAGAGTATTCGCTTCCATTGCTTGATTATGAGAGCACATAGCAATTTACAACATCCTTTAAAGATAATTTCCAACCTTTTCCAAACATTTCCCCACTTATATGCCTAACGTCAGGTATTTAACGCTTTAACTGATTTCTAAAGTAATCAGAAGTCTGAGACTGTTTTGTACATGGGTGATCGATTCCTTAAAGAATCGTGGGTTAACTGGTTTCAGAAGAAATGATTAAATGCACGGAAGCCTTGGAATAATTTTCATTCAATATCGGCGAATTCCTGCGACTAAAAAAGTCACTTCAGTGCCACCGTTCTGAAAAACTTTGTAGTGTAATAAATGGAGGGATTATGTGGCGTTTGTATTGTGAACTACTGGATGTGACGGTTCGATTGCCATTTAAAAAAAATTGCTGCTACACTGCAGTGTCACTCCTTAACGATGAAATTTCAGAGCAACGAATCAGAGAGACTGCAAATGGCCTTGCCGCTATGGTAACACTGGTTCTCGTCAGATCACCGAAGTTAAGCGCTGTCGGATTCGGATGGGTGACCGTCCTGTTCTGCCCAGCGATTTTGGCGAATTGAGGAGCTACTTGATCGAGAAGTAGCTACTGCGGCGGCAGAACGATATTCTGACCTCACACCCCTATAGTCTGAGGATGACACAGCGATTGGCTGGTATCGTTGGGCCTTCACAACCCTTTTCAGTTGGAGTTTATTTTCAGCTTTAATTACTCAGGCAACTGTTTCATCAGTAGCCTTCCTCCACAAAATATGACGTACCTAAATAGACGCCTAGGAATTCCAAACTGGGCATTAGGAGACGAGCCCTCGTCATGGCCTCCCCAAAATGAGGGATTGCCACACCTTCTGGCTTCAGCCAGTGGGCGTACTCAGCATTAGTAATGCCGTCTCCCTTCATTCTAACCTACTTGCACGAATACAGCTGCGACCTTTAACGTAAATTATTTTAACATATTCTTTGTGATTTAGAAGGCTCTTGACTTGTTGCATAATGCAGTACATGGCATGAATTTGCTTTGTTCCACAAATTTATTTTTCACATTACGCACATCAGTTAAAGTAACAATTTCACTTCGCTTCTCAGTGGTTCTAAAATGGCTGATGTGCTTCTTGCATCACAACGTCGTTTACGTCAGTACAAGACACCTTCTGCATAATACATAACGTAAGACGACCGTATTCCCCCGATGGCTGCATTTTGTTAGGGATGAAATCATAATTATGGCATTGCCATTATTGTGAAATACCTTTGCTGCCCATCTATGTACTTACACAGCAGAAGTCACTCGGACGAAGTGTTTCCCGGTACGACAGTTACCGATGTGACAAGGCCACAAGGAGATCGTTTGGAAACCAATTAGTATACAGGTCTCCAGTTTAGGCATGCGTAAACCCTGTGTAACGCAATTATCTGGAAAACGTGAAAGACCAAATGCGTTCTCGAAAATCATCGAAATAACGTTGTCAGCTGGTACTTACTTATTCATTCTTAGGGAGAAAAACCTGACCATCTTAATGTCGGTAGCGCCTTCTTTATACACTGATCTCTCCTCCCGTCCACCATCCCTTTCATCAGCCGTCAGTATTTCCCAAGAGACTGTGACTGACAGGCTAGCTTTTCAGTCTGTCGGACAAGTAGAACGACAACATCAGCCAATATATTCCCCTTTTAGTGTACAAGCAGCTCTGAACACACCAGAAGTGCAACGGTATAACAATTTACATGTAAAGAACATAGTACTGCATGTTGGTGACTTACGAAGCTATATTGACCTTTCTCTCAGAATGAACTAATCAAATTACTCATCAGAGTTTATATGAGGATCTTTTCCTTAACTCACCTTGCGATCGACACCATTAGTTGATGAGGAAGAATACAAACCGTGAATAGAAAATAGAAGAAAGAACGTGATTGGTTTATGGCCTAAAATTTACTACCTCATCCCTCTCTTATCACCACCGAGCGGTTCTAGGCGCTACAGTCTGGAACCGCGCGACCGCTACGGTCGCAGGTTCGAATCCTGCCTCGGGCATGGATGTGTGTGATGTCCATAGGTTAGTTAGGTTTAAGTAGTTCTAAGTTCTACGGGATTGATGACCTCAGAAGTTAAGTCCCATAGTGTTCAGAGCCATTTGAACCATTTGAACCCTATCACCACCCGAAGTTCCAGTGGTCAGTGCCTAACATCTACACCTACATCTACACGATCACACTGCAATTCACATTTAAGTGCTTGGCAGAGGGTTCATCGAACCACAATCATACTATCTCTCTACCATTCCACCCCCGAACAGCGCGCGGGAAAAACGAACACCTAAACCTTTCTGTTCGAGTTCTGATTTCTCTTATTGTATTTTGATGATCATTCCTACCTATGTAGGTAGGGCTCAACAAAATATTTTCACATTCGGAAGAGAAAGTTGGTGACTGAAATTTCGTAAATAGATCTCGCCGCGACGAAAAACGTCTTTGCTATAATGACTTCCATCCCAACTCGCGTATCATATCTGCCACACTCTCTCCCCTATTAAGTCATAATACAAAACGAGCTGCCCTTTTTTGCACCCTCTCGATGTCCTCCGTCAATCCCACCTGGTAAGGATTCCACACCGCGCAGTAATATTCTAACAGAGGACGAACGTGTGTAGTGCAAACTGTCTCTTTAGTGGACTTGTTGCAACTTCTAAGTGTCCTGCCAATGAAACGCAACGTTTGGCTCGCCTTCCCCAATATATTATCTATGTGGTCTTTCCAACTGAAGTCGTTCGTAATTTTAACACCCAGGTACTTAGTTGAATTGATAGCATTGAGAATTGTACTGTTTATCGAGTAATCGAATTCCAACGGATTTCTTTTGGAACTCATGTGGATCACCTCACACTTTTCGTTATTTCGCGTCAACTGCCACCTGCCACACCATACAGCAATCTTTTCTAAATCGCTTTGCAACAGATACTGGTCTTCGGAGACATGTAACACGACGATGTAGTTCTGTCGCTTCAACTCGACCAGCCGGAAGGATACACTTTAGAGACTCCCTCACACATTAGCGTGGCTCAAACTACAGTACAAATCACCTACTGTTTCAATGTGAGTAGAATTGTGAACCAGTTTGGGCAAGTGACTGGGTAGTTTCTTACTTGTGTCACCAGAGTCACCGTACTAGGGAATTATCGAGGACCCTTTTAACAACTTTTATCTTCACATCTAATTTAGTGTCCACCTCCGCAGACGGCTCCTGTGTCATTCCATGGACAGGCTTCAGGGCATAGTGCCCTATCTACAAACCGTTTATTCTTTACCTTGTCGTTGTTTTTATTGTGGCTGCTGTTACAGTTTAAGTCAGAACGCTGATTTGGTGAAACTCTCCATGCAGCTCATTCTAGGGGAAGACGCTAGATCTCAGCAAAGCTGTCGCAACCTACATCCACTTGCACATACATAAAGTTCCAAGGCTTGATTTATGTCTGCAATTCAAACATGAACATTTTCCTCCATCAGCAAATAGACTGTTTCTTCACATCTCAATTTGTGTCCCATCTAGAGATTCCCTCTTCTGTTAGTTATACCATACTCAACATTTCGTTCGAAGTATTGAAATAATACTTCATTCGTTTATCCTGTCTACACAACTTATATACGGCAATCTTCTTTTACACCATGTTTGAAAAGCTTCTGCTCTCTTCTTGGCACTAGTGTTTATCGTCCACGTTTCACTCCCACCGAAGGCTACACGCTAAGCAAATACTTTCAGAGAACATTACCGAACACTTTAGCAAAAATTGGAGCAGCATGTTCTCGGTAAAAAGTAACATCTGTAGTTTCGGCTTGCTTTCAACCGTTCACTTGTTAACATAGTGAGGCCACGTTGGCTAGAATCACAGTTAATCATCCAGACCTGTGCCCCTAAAAATACTGAAAAGGCTTCTGCCCCTCTTCAGGAAAACCATATGTCCGTTTGTTTTCTCCAGAGATATCTCTCCACTGTGATTCCACCTACATTACGGCTATCTGTTTGGTTATGGTACGAAACTCACACCACGATAGAAAGGTGCTGGCTTGTTGGGGGGGTGGGGGCGGGGAGGGGCGGCGGGGGGGGGGGCGACGACGGGAGTTTATATTACTGAAGTCATTGTATAACTTGAAGATTGGTGCTGTACCATCGTTTCCTAATTAATTAATTAATAACTAATATTCTTTAACTATTTTTCCTTAGCAGTCTGAAATACCCGGACTTCTGATTATTATACGTTCTATACTTTCCTACATGAAGTAACAAAATTAACTCTCACACTCATTGGCATTTCGGAATTTGCAAATCACCTCTTCGTAATGTAACGGAAAAATATCACACCTACTGGGTCAATTTGTTCTATGCAAATTTCATCACACACTAAGAACATGCAAATCGTACACCCCAGTTCGCTGCAGAACTTTTGTGTGAAATGTCTGGATCACTACACATAATTGCGACAGTTACTTTTGACATTAAAATATTTGATCTACATGAAAAACTTAGTGAATGATCATTCTGTATCGAACGAGGAATGTACGGTTTCTACCATCTCAGAATACTTTATGCGCTGCAGTAGCCTACATAGAAAAAAATGAGACTCAGTACTGGCTTGGAAAACTGACGGTTTACATGCGAGGCTTACGTTCAAAGAGCGGTTCCTAACGCAAAAAAAGTCAGCAAAGACCTTAGTGAGGGGTCTCTGATGAGGCTGCACTACAACCAGTCCACACTGTTACAACGCGCCCATTGTCTGAGTGTTCTGCACAGTTGTCTATAGCGAGTTACTTCGCACACGTTTAGGTTAGTTCGATAGAAGACCAACATCACAGTCATTGCTAATTTCAGTGTGGCACTTGCTGTCGTAAACAATCGGGAACAGGTTTTCGTCTTACCTAGTGAGACTGTCGCTCTAATGTGTATCATGTTTAGTATTGCTTATGGTGCCTACATACTGTGGCTGATTTAAAGTTGAAAGTACCTTCGATAAATCAAATCGTTATAAACATTGTCTCATAATTGACTAACCACTGAAATGCAACTGAATTAATTACATCTAAATTTGAATATAATCATATAATACACTGACGGGAGAATATCACATCACCCAGAAGGAGTTGTGAGACATAAACATTAGTTGATAAGTGTGTTCATAAATCTAAAAGATGATGTATATTCCAATTGAAACCCAGTCGCTAATACCACTACTCTCAGGATGTAAGTCAGGGTTGCTTTAAATACACACCGAAAGAGTCGTGACTATTAGCTGTCTTTGAGATTGGGCGTGTTGAGCTGATGTTATGAAAGCCTTTCAGGCGTCAAAGACACGTTATCAACACCCCACTAAGTTTGGACGAAGACGCGTAACAAGGCTGCGAGAAGCAGGATTTTCCTTCCGCAATATTGCAAAATGACTTAGCAGGAATGTAGCCACCACACGCGGTTGCTGGCAGTGGTGGCAACAAGAATGTACCATCGCAAGAAGACAGGGCCCCAGACGGCCACATGGCACAGCTGCGAGGGGAGGCCCTAACGTTCCAGGTATGGCTGTGGCACATCCTACGGTACCCGCAGTAGCAATCTGACTTTCCGTTAGCACCATAGTGACACAACAAATAGGTACAAATCGCTTATTTCAAGGACAGCTCCAAGGCAACCGCCATGTAGCACGCATTCCAATGTCCCTAAACCACCTCCATTTGCGGCTTCAGTAATGTCAAGCGAGAGCCTGTTGGAGCGATGGCAGACGCTGTCTCGGTGCTAGCGATGGCCTTGTGTTGGTTAGAAGGAGGTTATTTAGTGCCTGAAATCATTCTGCATCTGTACCTTGAGTTATTGTCTGGGTTGTAATTTCGTAAGACAGCAGCAGCATCCTCTTGGTCATCCCAAGCATCCTGAACGCAAATTTGTAGCTGTCTGGTTATTAGACCTGTCCAGCTCCATTCAAGAACAACCTTCCAGAGGGTGTTTTCCAACAGGATAAAGCACACCCACATACCACTGTTGCAACCCAGCATGCTCTACAGGACGTCGACTTGTTGCCTTGGCCTGCTCGACTACTAGATGTGTTTTGAAATGAGCACATATAGGGCATGATCGGACGAGAATTCCAGCGCTATCCACAACCAGCATTAACCATCCGTGTGTTGAGTGAACAAGTGCAACAGACATAGAACTCCATCCCACTCTACATAACTACGTTTTGGTGCTGCGTTTTTTTCAGGCGACGGTTCTTTATCTCAGTAACAAAATGTATACTGTGAGAGTGATTCTGTAGTCCGTAACTAATCGCATGCGGTAATTTTATTTACACTGTAACATGCTAGTCACTAAAATGTCGCTCATATTTGAACACATTAACAAATATTTCCTCCTTAGGAGGTTTTTAACTTTCGTGGGTAGTAGAGGATGGCTGTGAGCAGCTGAGGAAACAGACACACCATCTGTTTATGCCATCGTGGATTCCCTAGGGAAGCACACGCAGAGAGGGGAAGATACCACATGGAACCTATGTAGATGTTCACCGATTCCCTATCACTCTAATTGTAATTACATCATTACAACATATACGTACTTAGGTTGACTTTCGACTAATCGGGGTAGACTATCTCTGTTGTTGGAAGCAGCAATTGCTTTTTCGGAAATTAAGCGAGCTATTTCAGAACCAGAGACATCCCCATTCAATTTTAATACTGAAGATTTAAATTACTCCTTTGAATGCGAGTTGCCTGATGTTTGAAATTTCTTCACAGTAATATTTCCATGTATCATATGTCACCTTATATTTTAGGTGGCAGAGCCCACAGTGGTACAGAACATATCTCTGTATCACTAACCTACTTACCTCATGATATACTCTCTCAGACATTCACTATAAACTATAAACAATTAACTCGAATTGAATCTGAGCTATGCAAAAATGTTAGTTATTTTTTCTTAATTAGAAGAAAAACTTGTGTTGATTTAATTTAACAACACTTTCAATTTTCCACCTGTTCTTTGTCATGTGTAGCGTACTTCTTTTCATACGTTACAATCGTGCGTGGGTCCTAGTTTCTTCAACCTCTTCAACAAGTTTCCTCCATTCTGCACTCTCCAGCACAGTTCTCCACGACCCTTTGACTTTGAGAGTCTTCTCTCAAATCGTCTATCCACCACTCGTTGTCTTCCTCTTTGACTTTTTCCGGCTGGTCTCCATTCAGAAACCTTTTTTGTTGCTCATCCACTATCCATCCTATGGACATGTCCTACCTTTTATTATTTTTACAATATGAGCTCCTTGTATGAGGCGATCCAGTTTAATGTTCGTTCTACATTCCAAAAACCACTGTTATCCCTAATTGCTCGATACATCTTTCATAGAACCCTGCGTTCAATTATCTGGAGCTGCTGCCCATCAGTAGCCATTAGAGCCCATGTTTGACATCTGTAGGTTACAACTACTTCCATAGCCTAGAGGCCAACAATTTTTTAAACGTATGGAAGCCTCTGTTGCCTCTTATGATGCGTTTCTTATGGAATTTTTCCTGTTAATATTATATTCAAGATTGTCAAAACTTTTTACGTTTCCCAAATTCAAACCAGCTTCTATTATTTTACCCAAGTTATTATTCTTCTTCCTGGTGAAATTCATGTACTCAGTCTTCAGTTCATTAATAACAAGGCGTCTAGATAGTGTGGCCTCTTCCAGCTCTCCTTATAGTCTCTCTACTGAAACTTTCGTTTCACTAATAATTGCTGTATCATCAGAATATGCGAATATCTAGACTGATTGTGCCCATGTAATCAGATATGTTAAACCTTTGAATGGCTGCTTCAACAGTCAGATTTAAAAGCAATGCAAGAGTGGCGTCTCTTATCTGATTCCTTTACTACTTTACACCACTTCATTAGTTCTCTATCCACTTGCACTGCAGCCTTGGAACTACTCAATGTCGGTCGATTAAGTGAAACATACTTATATAGAATACCAAACATTAGCAAATCATTTAGTAAATCTCCCTTTCAAAACTATCGGAGGCGTTCTTGTAGTCTACGTAGACGTTATATATTTAATATTACACTCCTTTTCATGTGTTTTCCTCAGCAGAAATATCTGATCTGTTGTTGTATTATTCTGAAATCCACACTGATATTCCCCCAGAATCTATTCTGCATTTGGAACTAGTCTGTTGTAGGTAATACTAGAGAGAACCTTAAAGGTTACATTGAGCAGGATAGTTCCTCGATAATTCTATCAATATGTCTTGTCTCTTTTCTTATGGATTGGATGGATTACACTCAAGGGCCCCTTTTCTGGAATTCTTTCCTGACACAATATCAAGTTTATAAGTTTGTGGATTTGCTTATGGAGACCCTCATTTTTAACTGTTCTGCAGTTATTCTATCAGTTCCGGGAGTTTTGTGGGTTTTTAGATAGTTCACTGACTTCCATACCTTCCCTAATGTTCGTTTTGTTAACTTGTATCTGCAGTATGGTAAAGTGGCTGCTGACTCCCCGTAGGATTGCACTCCAGTATTCGCTTGAAATACTCTCTCCATGTATCCAGAACACAGTGTTTACCTGTCAGCATATTTCCCTCTTTGTCCTTCCATTCTTGTTCTATATTCTTCACTTTCTTGTCGAATTTTAAAATAAAAGTCTCTGCATTCATTCAATGGATAGTTCCATCTCCTCTATTTTTCTCCATGTGGCTTCCCTTTATATCCTTCTACATACTCTTCTTGTATCTATACTTTTTTTACAACATTATGAGTGATCTGACCTTGAATTTCACTGTAAGCCGTTCAGTGTTGCATCCTTCTTCTTTTCCACTGTCTGCCTAAATCCACCATCATATGAGTCTTCATTTCTAAGCTTCCACATCTCCCGCAGTATTTCATGTTCTGGTATAAAAATGGCAATTTTTAATAGAGCTCCATTTTTTTGTGTATTTGGCCGGCACCATCTTTGGTTTTATCCCCTGTCTGCTCTGATACTTTTGAACAGTTGACCTATCTTTGAGTTTGTCTACATTACATTTCTTTACTCTGGTACTATTTCCTTTGGCAGCCATAGCAATTTCTGCATCTTTCTGATTCCTACTAGGTAGAATTAGCTCCTCGAAAAGTGTGTGCATTTCCCATATCAGACGTTCACCTCTTCAACAACAACAAATGATCTATTTGGTTTCGTTCATTTGTTCTTTGTATTTTACAGGTCACTTTGTAGATATATTTCGTTGGGAAACAGGCTCTTACTGCCTCTGATTCGTTCTTAGAAGCGAACAGAGCAACCATTGTACAGTAATTACTAGTTTCATCATGCCTCTGCAAGTCTCTTCTTCGCTCAGTCTTGCATTACCAAGAACTATTTTAGACTCATATCTGGGTATTGTATCCCAAAAATCCCGTAGCTGATATCTTCATTTGATTCTTCAGCTGGTGCATATACATTCACGAAGTCCTGATTGTCACATTTTCCTTTGATAAACAGACTACATATTACATCATTATGTGGAGTGAAATAAATAAAAGATTTACACATAGCCTTGGAGAGTATAGACACAACTCGGAGCACGCGTACCCTGGTGCGCCGGCCTGGCGTCAACCCAAGTCGGGCGGGTTGCGTCACAGATTGGCTAGGCGCACAGCGGGCAGTGCAGCACTTTGTTTTCGAATTTTTTCAAACTGTTGCATCCTTGAGCCCCCGGTTCCCGATGTATGCTCCCCGGTTACAGAGGTCCGGGATCACGCTTTATTAATAATTATAGTACAAAGTAATATCTCCTGTTACAGTTACATTATCAGCAAGTACACCAACTCCTTTCATACATACATGTATTTTTTCATCATTACTAACTATTCTACAGGAGCATGTATACAATTTAAAGGGCATAATACTGTAAACACAGCTAGGTATACTTTGGGTCTTCGGATCAATGCCACAATGCCACGTCTTGTAGGCGATGACATCTCGATCGGCGAAAGATTGAAGTCCAGGAAGGAAGGCGTTTTTACAACGAACGATGACTAGGTTAAACCATCCACTACCAGAATATCCAGTAGCGACGTCCGGAGTAAATTCAACAGTGCAGGCACGGAAGAATATAGGTCCATTTAACATAACTGCTTGGGATCGGCGAAAGATTCAAGTCCAGGAAGGGAGGCGTTCTCACAACGAAAGATGGCTAGGGTAAACCAGCCACTACTAGAATTTCCAGTAGCGACGTCCAGAGTAAAATTAACACTGCAGCCACGGAAAAATATAGGTCTACTTAATATAACTGCTTGGGCTGTTCCATTTCCTCCAAGTTTATTCTCGAGGCTAATAATATGTTTGTAGACAGGCATGCGGTGGCGGCGTTGACAATACACACGTCGACGAGGCATAGCGCTTCAATGCTGTTGCAAATAGAGCTCACAGTGGAGTGGATCCGCTGGCATGCACTGCCCGCTTATATAGGAGACGCCTCCCTTCATGGACTTGAATAATTCGCAGATCGACATGTCTTTGCCTACAAGACGTGGAATTGTGGTATTGATCCGAAGACCCAACGTAGACCTAGCTATGTTTACAGTAATATGCCCTTTACATTGTATACACGCTCCTCCCGGGAAACATAGGGAGAGTTTATGCTTATAAATATCACCTTTTCCCATCCACTTGATTTCCTGAAGTACAAGTCCCATTACATACACAGGGTATCGACCCTGTGATCAAACCCCAACCAGGAGGACCAGGCTTTCATTTTGTAGATAGCTCCCGTAGAGGGTTTGACGACCTACTCTCTGGAGTCCTACACACCTACCTTGCGGTGTGGAACACGCTTTGTCTGGTTCCTTCGCTGGTGCCAAGTTTGTAGCAGGTAAGCTACCGCCAACATAGCCCTCTGATTCTACAGAGCACAAAAGCCACTCTGCCTGGCGCATAAGGTGCTTTCGACAAGGCGGTATCCGTTGGGGAGGTCATGCATGGAGTACTTTATCAATTATAAGTAACACACCATGTACAATCCTACATTATATTTGGGTGCTCAATTCCTGCAGTTCACAATGAAATTCTGAAACAGTGATTCACCATACATTGAGCTGTACAACTGTGGTATACAGCACGACGTTTCACTTGCAAGAGATGAAATCTTGAGATGTAATATTAAATACATTCTTGCCATATGCATGTTGGACTTTCTTTAGCCTTATAAAGTTACCATTAATTCTTAACTACCTGTGTATCATATCTGCAGGTGTTTAACAGTGGTTATACATATGGTACATTTCAAAATAAAAAAAAAATTAAATCCAACAATCTGAAGTGGTGACTTGTTTAACATAGTTGTCTGCTTCTTCGTAATAGTTGCAGGTATAGCGTTTCTCCTGTTAGGTAAACCCTTCTCATTTAAAGTTCATTGTCAAATCGTGACCATGGTGTCACATATGTAATGTTTTGGATAGTTATTCATGAATTATGTATATCAGGTTTGAAGGATTTCCGAAATTAATTCATAAGAACTATGGGGCTTGGCAGCTTTACAGCTCACCATTCATTGTTCTTTCTGTAAAATTGCAGTGCCTAATTATCTGTGTGATTTACGTCGTAGTTTTGATTCAAAAGCCTCTAATGAGTATTTCGTACTTGTTATGAGCTTAAAAAGGAGATAAATTGGCTCTTCTACCAACTATACCTAAACTCTCCACTATCGGTCACGTCGTGCCTAATTGAATACACTTTGGTTCTCAGCAAGTGCAGTGGGATGATGATGTTTGGTTCGTGGGGCGCTCAAATGCGTGGTTATCAGCGCCTGTACAAAATTCCCAACCTTTGCATAGTCCAATCACGGCACTTTCATGAATGATGATGAAGTGATGAGGAAACCACAAACACGCAGTCATTTCGAGGCAGGTGGAAATCCCTGACCCCGCCGGTAATCGAACCCAGGACCGCGTGCTCGGGAAACAGGTGTTGTCTTGATGTATTACCTCTTCGGTGACTCCACAGCTGCTTACCGCATGAAACCCTTGACACCCTCACACTAATTACTAAATGTACCAATGAGTTCCTTTATCTCAACTACCTCAATAAACTATGGTACCAGACACTTTTGCATTTACATACAACTACATCCAGCTTAAGTATTTATCAAATGTAGATTTGTGTCATCTAACTTCAATGTTCTACTCCACTATAATGAAAGCTACAAATTACTATCACTTCAGTATCAAAGACAACGTGTTAGTTACAGATTGCTATATATCTCAGCTTCTTGAAGAGCCAGGCTTACTGGCTTCCAATATATAAACCATGTTTAATTCTTAGCGCCATAAACTAATAAAATGTCTATAAAAGATTAATGCCTGTTCTCATTCTCGCTTATGACTTAAATGTTGCCATCGTCATGGAAGTCATGCACCTGAGATAAAAAGGTCACATCAGAGATATTGCATTATCGTTTCATACGAATGGCGAGCCGATAATTGCAAATTATTACAAATACTCACTTAATAGTTACTGAAGTAAATGGAATAATATGGAATAAATAACCAATATATGATACAGAAACATACAAAAATAAGACCCCTTCTCTTAATACTATAGCCAGTAAACTGCTTGTTGTGGTCTTCAGTCCAAATATTAGTTTGATGTAGGTCTCCCTGCTATTCTGTCCTGTACGAGCCTCTTCATCTCCGAATAACTATTGCAACCTATATGCTTCTGCATCTTCTTACTGTATTCGTCTCTTGGTATCCAACCACGATTTTCACACCCCACACTAGACCCAAGTGCTAAATTGGTGATCCATTGATGTCTCTGAATGTGTCCCAACAATCAATCCGTTCTTTCGGTCAAGTTGTGCAACAAATCGATTGTCTCCCCAGTTCTATTCAGTACTTCCTCATCAGTTAGGTAATGGACCCATCTAATCTTCAGCATTGTTCTGTAGCATGACATTTCAAAAGCGTCTATTCTACTTTTATGTAAACTGT
This sequence comes from Schistocerca piceifrons, assembly GCF_021461385.2. Classification (NCBI taxonomy): domain Eukaryota; kingdom Metazoa; phylum Arthropoda; class Insecta; order Orthoptera; family Acrididae; genus Schistocerca; species Schistocerca piceifrons. The sequence continues at coordinate 49,009,808 of NC_060138.1, forward strand.
TTGCCGCCAATATTTCACTTTCATAGATGGCTACTCTCTAGACAAATGCCTTCAGAAAAGATTTCCTAACTCTTAAATCTATATTCGATATGAGCAGACTTCTCTTCTTCAGAATTGTTTTTCTTGTCATTGAAAGTCTACATTTTGTATCCTCCCTGCTTAGATCATCTTCAGTTATTTTGCTTCCCAAATAACAGAACTCATTTAGACCTTAAGTATTATATTTCCTAACCTAATTTCCTCAGCATCACCTTATGCTACATTCCATTATCGTCGTTTTGCTTTTGTTGATGTTCATCTTATATTCTCCTTTCACTATACTGTCCTTTCCGTTCAACTGCTCTTCCAAGTTCTTTGCTGTCTCTGACAGAATTATAATGTCATCGCAAACCTCAAAATTATTCCCTTTCTCTGAATTTTTAATTTCTACTCTACTTTTTGTTTTGTTTCCTTTATTGCTTGTTCAAAGTACAGATTCAATAACACTGGAGAGATGGAACAACCCTGCCTCACGCCCTTCTTAACCATTGTTTCCCTTTCATGTCCCTCGACTCTTATTACTACCGTCTGATTCCTGTGCAAGTTGTAAGTAGTCTTTCGCCTGTTGTATTTTACCCCTGCTACCTTTAAAATTTCAGTATTCCAGTCAACATTGTCAAAAGTTTTCTCTAAGTCAGCAGATGCTATACCTGTTGTTTGCCTTTCCTTAAACTATCTTTTAAGAATAGTCGTCGGTTGAGTATTGCCTCGAGCGTTTCTACATTTCTCCGGAATTCAAACTGATATTCCCTGAGGTCGGCTTCTACGAGCTTCTCCATTCTTCTGTAAGAAATTCGTGTTAATATCTTGCAACCATGACTTATTAAACTGATAGTTCGGTAATTTTCGCACCTGTCATGAACTGCTTTCTTTGGAACTGGGGTTACTACATTCTTCTTGTAGTCTGAGAGTATTTCGCGTGTCCTGTTGTGTCATGGCTGGCTCTTCCAAGGCTATCGGTAGTTCTGTCATCTAATCCTGGGGCCTTGTTTAGACTTAAATCTATCATCTCGCAGTATCATATCTCCCATCTCATCTTCATCAACCCTTGTGTGGACCTTTAAGCTTTCCTTTCTTTTCTTGGGACTGGTTTACCATCTGAGCTCATGATATTCATTCAACTGCTTCCCTTTTCCCCAAAGGCATCTTTAATTTTTCTGTAGGCAGTATCAATCTTTTCCCTCGTGAAATATGCTTACGTTTGTCCTCTAACCATTCCTGCTTAGCAATTTTGCACTTCCTGTGGACCTAATTTTTTAAACTTTGGTACTCCTTTTGGCTTGCTTCATTTGCTGAATTTTAAAATTTTATTGTTTCATTAATTAAATTCAGTACCTCTTGTGTTCTCCAAGGATTACTGCAACGAACTGTCTTTTTACTTATTTGATTCTCTGCTGCCTTCACTATTTCATCTCTTAAAGCTACTCTCTCGTCTTCTACTGTATTCCTTTCCTTGTTCTAGTCAATTGTTGCCTGATGCTCCTTCTGAAGCTCTCGACAACCTTTGGTTCTTTCAACTTATGCAGGTACCATCTAATTAATTTCATATTTTTCTCCAATTTCTTCAATTCTCTCTAAATTTTTTCCTTTGTTGGAAATTCAGTATTATTTTCGACATAAAATTTTCTTTTTTCCTACAAGAAATGCTTGATACCTTCATTTAGGTTCTACGGTACTTAATCCCTTTAGTTTACTACATTCTTTTGACAACGCAGTCTTCGTGTGTGTCTTATCAACCACTTTCAACGGCTCGTCATCATAAAAAAAGATTTTCTCATAGCTTTGTTAAGTTTGGAGGTTTGTCCTCGCGCAAATACGATTACTATTCGCCTGCATTCAGTTCACACTTACAGGCCTGTTCATTAAGAATTTCAATTGATTTTCAGCACTAGCCCTTAGCTGATGATCATATAAGCCAGTAGGTGTCATTACATTCCCTTGATTATAAGTTCGTCGCTATAACTTAGACAACAAGGGCTCATAAGATGGTTTTTGCTGCATACATCTAACAACACCAACTCTGTCATTATGTGCAGTAGTTCATTCAATGTTATTCCAAATTCCTCTAGCTTCTTTACATACTGATCATGACAGTAAAATATGTGCTACATAAATGGCCTACGTGCAGTACTAAAGCATCGAATTCACACAGACCAGCGCAGAGCCAAGAAACGGAATCAAGAAGGCGCGGACCCGCGCGAGAATGGAAACAGCGGGCAGCGCCATACCTCTAGGAAGAAAGAATTCAGCGCCCCCTGTCAACGCTGATTTAACCAGCCGCCCACCGCAGGTCGGCCCAGTTCGGTCGCCGATTTCGAGAGCATCAGTGTTGAATATTAGGAAGACAGTACTTAGTCTGCACTATGCGAGCAGTAACAGTGAACAGTAATTGCTTGTAGGAGGCACAAGCAGTATATCAAGGTAAATTTATTTACTTTTTAGAGATAAAGTATCGTAATAATTTGGAAGTGTAATGTACAGATAATTTTTGGATTCAGGTCATCATCCATCGCATCTTCTCTCCTGCATTGTTTCTGTCGTCGTTGACTCCCACAGTAGCTGACACAACAGCCTAATTCTTTCATGACACTATTCGTGCGGGTACTCTCTGAATGATGTTGGAAATTCTAACAATTGTTTGTAAAGTAATACAGTAAATTGGATTCCTTTGTTCGATAGTAATTTTATCATAGCAAGGAATTGAGTGGAATAGTCTTTGTCCAAGTATCTGATTACACATTACAACATCGTGACTGTCGAAGGATACAACAATACATATTGAACTAGCATTTGATTACTACAAATATGTAAACAAAACTAATTTTCCCTTTGGGCAACTGTCCTAACTTTCCATTGTTAACTTTTCCCACGGTACCTTTGGTATCACCTGGTAAAATATGTTTATGTGGGTTAAACATTTTACGTCCGTTAATTATATACGTAATAATACTTCCCACTAGATGATTCTATGCATATGTGTATGTAATATCTTGCATACTATTTTGTACAAAAACAACGGCTTCATATCTTAAACGCAGATCTCATTTCTCATTGGGTGAATTAATACTATTGAAAAAGCTTATAAAACTAACTAAATTAGGATATTTAGTCTACTCTGACGTAATAGCGAGTGATAAAGAATTTTAATTTGTAGCCATTGAATTGTAATTCTCTTCCTATCATTTCGTATCTGGCGAGACGTTTTTGTAACCCATCTACATGGCAGATTCCAGAATTAAATCTGTGTAAGAATAACGCCCATCTCATCGATCTCGGATGTAGTAGTTTGCTGTTCATTACTAATGTCAGAGCTCTGTGGTCAGTACATACGATCGTCTTTTTTTCTGACAGTAGATAACATCTCTAAGCTACAGCTAATGTTTCCTTTTGTATGACAATAACTGATCTAATGTCAATGACTCCGTGGTTCCTTTGATGACTGCAAAATTTGTCATCAAAACCCTAACAAGCTAGTCCATAAAATGATATATCTGTGGATATTTTGAACAGTTCGGGTATCTTCAGATGATGCAACAATAAGCATTAATTAATACCTTCTTAATTTCGTCAAGTTTGACTCTTTCCCTATCTCATCATTGTCATTTTGCCCTTTTCTTCAATAAACACACGATATCAGGGTATACTACATTTAAACAAAGCAGACATGTGCTATAAGATAAAATTGTGCCCAGAAAAGCTTACAGCTGGTTTCTATTTCTTGGATAATTATTCTTCATTATAGCTTACAATTTGGAAGGGTCCAGTCTTAATCTGTCAGCAATTACAATCTGTCCCAAAAATTTCAAATCTTTCAGTCCGAAAGTCGATTTGCATAATTGTGCAATAATTCTTTTCTTAGAAAACGTCTGTAAGATTTCTCTTACTACATCCACGTGTTAAGCCCACGTTTATGAAACAATTAATACATCATATGCGCATAACATTATGTTTTCTATTAATTATGGTCCTAATAATTGGTCCAAAGTTTCTAATAAAACACTCAAAGATATGTTCAAACCGAAAAGAAAACCCTAAATTACTTCAACTTCACCTAAGAAAAGAATACTGTAATGGGCCTTGAACGTAGCCAGTATCTTCTCTACAGGAATAAGCTGATCTCTGTTCATTTCAGATACTGGGTTCAGAGTACAAGCTCCCAGTAATAGATACACTTTTCCACATAGTTTTTTCATTACAAGTAATGGTTGTTAAACGCGCTTAAGAAACTTTCAGTAACACCCTGCTCAATCACCTTACTTATGTCTCCGCCAGATGCTTCCATCATAGCAAAAAGTATTGGCTAGGGTTTCTTAAAAAAAGTTTTCTTCACTTTCGGAGTTAAGTGGCAATCCATATCCTTCTATAACATCATCTGAGCAGGTAGCATAGTGGTCATCATACTGGACTCGCATCCAGGAGGACGATGGTTGAAACCTGCCTCCGGCCACCCTGATTTAGGTTTTCTGTACTTTCCATAAGCCGCTTAAGGCAAATGCCAGGATGGTTCCTTCGAAACGGCTTGCCCACTTCCATCTCCATTATATCCTAATCCGAGACTGTGATCGACCATCAGTGACCGCATTGTCGCTGGGGCATTGAATACTTATCTCCTCCTACAGCTCCACGATTATCAAAAAAGATCTCCATATCTTGTACTTGTAATTTTTGTAATTCCTGTTTCTCACAACTAGTCTTCATTATCTTTTTCAGCTATATTTCTCTCCAAACCTCTGATAATTGAAACTGGGCTACATTTCTCTCCGTTAAAATCTGGGTATTTGAACATACTAGCATTTGCACATATTTTTAAATTATTTACAACTGTCGTTTTCTTACAAATATAAGAGTATTGCAATTAAAAGTAATCTGAACTCCGAGAAAGAGAGTACGCAATCGTAACTATTTATCTACTGCTTGTCGTTCTCTTGACCAGTCTTACCCTAACGGTAATAATACATTTAATTTGGGAATAATGAGAAAAATATAAGTAGAATTTTCTTTCCTAAGTCAAGTTAAATGGGATTTCATCTTTTACAGAATTATTCTGTTTCAAACAATTGCTCTCCGGGGCTGTTCATGCTCAAATTAAAAGAGCAACTAATACTGCTATCACTATTAATGGCAGGATAATCATACTGGTTGCTGGCCCACCTGTTCACTAGGAAAACTGTGCCATGAAAAGGGCACCGATCGAAGAAGTGAAGATTTATTGAAAACAGTGAAAAAAGAAAAAGAAAGCGAGACAGTCGACGAAGAAACAATTTAATTTTATTCTACTTGCTTTGTTCCTTTCATCTCAAAACAGAAGTCCATTCCAGGAGAGGGCTCGCCGCGATATCGATCCTGTTTCACAGCCTGGACGGGGATAAACCCCAGAGACGGACGGACCCGTCCTGCGGCAGAATACGGCGCTTCCATCTTATCTCGTCCGCGGGAGCGGCCCTTGAGATCTGGGTCTGCCGCCGTCTTGCGACGTTACGGTTTTATGGCGCGGACGCCCACAGATTTACATACAGAACAGAGCAGGGCTTTGCCGGCTGGAAATTCGCTGAGCCGTGCGGGACAAACGTGTGGGCTACCTGCTGCCCGCGGTCGAGGGAGCGACTTTGTCTGCTGGCGTGGCGAGCAACACCTGCTGGAGGAGTCTCCCACTCGTATCCTACAGAGAGGGAAATGGAAAATGATACAGCGTGAAGCACCTGTGCGGAATTCAGCAAACTTTGCGTAGCTGTTGAGTATGTAGCATTTGCTAAAAGATTAATCTTCCATTCCAGAGGGAACTAGTCACTATAATCAACATCAGTATGAGGTGTGACCATGGGGCAGAGGAGAATTCGCACTTTTATTCGTTGCGTGGGGACAAACATTTTACGAATGCCATCTTGAGGAAAGTCTTACCGTGTCTGAAATACGTGCTGTGGCAGTTCGCAGAGATTGCTGGGTGTATGCTAGTGGAATCTCAGACGTTGTCTGTGAGTGACGAAATGATTGGGCGGAAGAGTCAACAGCAGTTTACGGTCGTTTGCTGTGGTATAGGGGAACGTGCTGAATGTCAGTTTCCTCTAAATGTAAAAGAATATAACTTAACGAACATGAATTAGGAAAACAGTCCTGTAAAATTCTAAAGCATTATTAGTTGTGTGCTGCTTAACATTGTTGAGATGCCCTGCTAAGACGCGCAGGACATGACAGGTAGTTTAAGTTGTGGAAAGGGGCCAAAATAAGCGACTATCAGTTACACTCGAACATACAACCTTTTATTTCTTCAAATATTACAAGAGCGAAGAAAAAAATTTTAAAAAAGCAGCTTTAGTTTTGGGACTTAATTTGCGGCTGAATATGCCGTACAATCTGATGCCTTAAGGGCAAGACCACTCTAATTTAAAAACGGCTGAAAGCCAATAACTTAAAGCTCAACCAAAATCAGAAATTTAAAAGGCAAAGTCTTATCATAAAATAGTCCCTTAATTAGGCTGAAGGCTCAAAGAATCTAACACTTTAAGAGGAAACAAATTCAAAATCGGCTGAAGGCCCAACACATAAGACTCAATTAAATTAATTTTTAAAAATGCCAAAGGCCTTACGTAAAACAGTTCTTAAATTAGGCTGAAGACCCAAACCATCTGATGCATTAAGGGGCAAAACAACCTTAATTTAAAAATCGGCTAGAAGTCATACAAGTATAAACAACAAGAACAAGTCAGAAAAGTTAGTACACCCAAGGCGCTCAGAAGTTCCAGAGGTCATTCTGGAATTCAAACATTAACGCTCGCTTAGGTGAGACAGGCAGTCTGCCGAACCATTGTCGATCCGACGACAACCCAACCGACAGGCAGTCAATGGACCCACTGACAAGGTAACTTCCACTTCACTCAACCAGGCCACAACCGGGAGTTCAGTGGAACCGTGTAGAAGGTATTGGCGCCCACAACCAATAATACATTGAGCTGTCAATCTACACACCGTGCTGGACATCGACAACACGATAAGGAAAACACACTGCCTGAATTTACGTCAATGGCCAGGGCAGGTAACCGGAATGTTAACGGCCACAAGGCAGAAGTTTCCGCTGGTGCACTTGAATTCAAATAAGCAAGTACACTCAACCTCCACTGGATGCTGGCTAAAATTGGCCAACGTGATAACACACGTTGTTGCTCGCAGGAATATCCCAACAGCCGACAATGAACTCCAAACGACACAATGTGAACAGTCGTGACTTGCTGGTAGATTAAGTGAAAACTCAACTTTCATATCCAGGATCGGTGAGCCACGAACCTTGTAGCAATGGGAACAGCACCACACACTCCGACACTGTATAGAGGCCACCAGCGGGCCTCGCCAAACTACGCGCCACGGAGATTTCCACACTGCTCCAAGCCAACTGACCAACCGCCGAGGCCCGGAAACGTTGAAAGGGCCAAATATACGTGGGCCGATAAGACGACCAACCGAACGACCAACCAACGTTCGTCCCGCTCCAATCTCCCTCCGTCGGACAGTTCGTGTGTGTCGCCAGCGGTCGGCGAGCACTGGCTGTCGGCGCCTCACCGGCGCTCCGTCCGCGACTTCACTGCTGCTGCGTCCCGACTGCACTGCTGGTCCGTCCCGAACTGGCTGCCAGACACACGGCGACCCGGAAATACTATCGGTCGCTCCAGAGATGGTATGACAGTGCTCTTATCGATATTCGCTGGTGCTGCCCCTCACGGGCAAGTAAGGCAAGAAGGCCAGTAAATAAGAAAACGGGGTGGCAGTAACGTAATAGAAGATGACAATCAATAAATGGCATGATCTCGCGCAGTGCACTGCTCAATTGTCACACAGATAAACAGCCTAGGCATAGCACTGCAAAGCGATACCAAATGGAAAGAGCACGTCGTGTTGTAGTCGGAAGAGCGAAGGTTCGACTTTGTTGTGTGGGGAGAATTTTGGAAAACTGAAGCTCAGCAATAAGCTGAGGTCACAAAAGACAAGGGACAGCGATATGCACATTTACAGATGGCGATAGCATCGCGTGCACAATGTATAAAAGGGCAGTGAGTTGGTGGTGCTGTCAATTTTTCTCATGCGAATCATGTTGAAAGGTTTCCGACGTGATTATGGCGACACGTTAGGAATCAACAGACTTCGAAAGTGGTGATACACGTATAGGATATTCCATTTCGTAAATCGTTTGAGAATTCAATAATACAAGATCCCCAGTGTCAAGAGTGTGCCGACAGTATCAATTTTCAGATAGAACCTCTCACCACAGATGACGAAGTGGCTGATGGCCTTCACATAATTACGGGGAGCAGCGCGATTGCACATTGTTGTCAGTGCTAACAAACGACTAATAACCGCAGAAATCAATGATGAACGTACGACGAATGTATCCATTAGGACTGTGCGGCGCAATCTGACGTTAATGAGCTGTGGTGGCAGACCATGCAAGCGAGTGCCTTCCCTAAGAGCACGACATTGCCTGCAACACCTCTCCCCGTCTCGTGACCATATCGGGTGGATAATAGGCGACTGGAAACTCCTGACTTGGCCAGATAAGTTCCTAGTTTCGTTGCTAAGAACTGCTGGTAGGACTCGAGAACGTCGTAGACCCTGCGAAGCCATGGAACCAAGCTGTCAACAAGGCGCTGTGCAAGCTGATGGTGGCTGAAACTGACCATAATGTTGTGGCCTGTGTTTACATGGAGTGGACTGGATTGTATGATCCAGACGAACCGATCGTTGTCTGAAAAAGATTATGTTCGGCTTCTTGGTGACAGTACGAAGCCAGTCATGGACTAAGTTCCGAAACAACGTTGGGATTTTTATGGATGTCAATGTGACAGGTCACCGGGCCACAAATGTTAGCGATTCCTTTAAAGAACATTCTGGACAGTTCGAATGAATGATTTGGCCACTCATCAACATTTATGGGACATAATCGTGAGGTCAGTTCACTTACACTATCCAGCACCTGCACCAATTTCTCATTTATGGACGGCTATAGATGCAGCATAGCTCAGAGTTCTGAAGGGGACCTGCAATGACACGTTAAGGCCTGGCCACGATATGTTTCTGCACTACTCCGTGCGAAAGGAGGTCGGACATGATATTGGGAGGTATCCCATGACTTTAGTAAGCTCAGTGTAACGATGACAGCGTATAGAACAGCGAACCATTCCCGAGTAGTGCTCGTGTGCATGGGATACCAACCACGTAGGATTAAAAGACGACATCGAAGAAATTAAGAGGTATGATGTTACATTTTGATACCGGTAGCGTTACTCAGCTCGCAATTGCTTCAAGAACGCAAACAGGATTCCCTAGAAGGAAGACGATGCTCGTTTGGCGAGGTACCGTTGCTGGAATTTAGACAACAGGCATTTTAGGCAAACTGCAGACCCATTCTCCTGCCGCCACTGTAAATTACGTGTAAGAACCACGAAGATAGAGAAATTATGGCTAGTAAGAAGATGTATAGATAGTCGTTTTTCCCTCGCTCTGCGGAACGGGGGCGGAAATCATTAGTAGTGTTACAGTTCCTCTTCCGCCATTCACAGTACGTTGGCATACGGAGTATGTATCTAGATGCAGATGTAGATTGGTCAGCCCAGTCAAAGATAAGTGCATTTATCAAGGCGCTTGTGGTCTGATCTGCATTCTAGAGTCATGCATTATCCTGCTGGAATATTCATTTTTTGATCCTGGTAATGAATGGTGTGACACCATGTTATACCACACATTGGCGATCATTCAGTCTCTCTACAACGACTACTAAATCAGTCTTGTGGTCGTATTGGTTAACTCGCTACACAATCATTCCTTGGGAAAAGTGCTGCGGGTCACGAGTCCTTGTGACCTTCCTCCATGTTGTCTATGAAGACGCAGGTGTCGGTCTGACCGAGACAAGAAGAGGTAAGACTTGTCGTTATAAGCCACCGAATGCCACTCAGTGCGTCTCTACTGTGCGTGCTTCTCTTGTCTGTGTCATGGTGTCAGCTGCAAAGTACATCTCGCAACTCGAGGTTTCGGGGCGGCATCCAGTAATCTGTTCACGAAGATTCGTGATAAGTAACTGGTAGAAGTCTCTCGCGATAGCTTTTATTTTTGCTAATCACCCGAAATAGTGCCGATGAATGCACAGCAGGCGCCGTGTACTACACTACTGGCCATTAAAATTACTACACCACGACGATGACGTGCAACACACGCGAAATTTAACCGACAGGAGGAAGATGCTGTGATATGCAAATAATTAACTTTTCAGAGCGTTCACACAAGGTTGGTGCCGGTGGCGACACCTACAACGTGCTGACATGAGGAAAGTTTCCAACTGATTTCTCATACACAAACAGCAGTTGCCTGGTGAAACGTTGTTGTTGTGCCTCGTGTAAGGAGGAGAAATGGGTACCATCACGTTTCCGACTTCGATAAAGGTCGGATTGTAGCCTATCGCGATTGCGGTTTATCGTATCGCGACATTGCTGCTCGCGTTGGTCGGGATCCAATGAATGTTAGCAGAATATGGAATCGGTGGGTTCAGGAGGGTAATACGGAACGCCGTGCTGCATCCCAACGGCCTCGTATCACTAGCAGTCGAGATTACAGGCATCTTATCCGCATGGCTGCAGCGGATCGTGCAGCCACGTCTCGATCTCTGAGTCAGCAGATGGGGACGTGTGCAAGATAACAACCATCTGCACGAACAATTCGACGACGCAGCATAGACTATCAGCTCGGAGACCATGGCTGTGGTTACCCTTGACACTGCATCACAGACAGGAGCGCCTGCGATGGTGTACTCAACGCCGAACCTGTGTGCACGAATGACAAAACATCATTTTTTCGGATTAATCCAGGTTCTGTTTACAGCATCATGATGGTCGCATCCGTGTTTGGTGACATCGCTGTGAATGCACATTGGAAGCGTGTATTCTTCATCACTTTGAACAGTGGACGTTATATTTCAGATGTGTCATGACCCGTGGCTCTACCCTTCATTCCATCCCTGCGAAACCCTACATTTCAGCAGGATAATGCACGACCGCATGTTGCAGGTCCTGTACGTGTCGTTTTGGATACAGAAAATGTTCGACTGCTGCCCTGGCCAGCACACTCTCCAGATCACTCACCAATTGAAGACGTCAGGTCAATGGTGGCAGAAGAGCTGGCTCGTCACAATACGCGATTCACTACTCTTGATGAACTGTGGCATTGTGTTGAAGCTGCATGGGCAGCTGTACCTGTACACGCCATCCAAGCTGTGTTTGACTCAATGCCAAGGCGTATCAAGGCCGTTATTACGGCCAGAGGTGGTTGTTCTGGGTACTGATTTCTCAGGATCTATCCACCCAAATTGCTTGAAAAAGTAATCACATGTCTGTTCAAGTATAATATATTTGTCCAATGAATAACCGTTTATCATCTGCATTTCTTCTTGGTTAAGCAATTTTAATGGCCAGTAGTGTATGATCCAAAACTGCTCCTAAACCACTGGACTAGCCAGGTTTGGTACACATATCAATTACTGTGTGGAAAGAACCACTATGGTGGTAAGAACCAACAACCATCTATTGACGTGTTGGTGTACATTTCGATTCATCGGTATCGGTATACATTCAACAGAATCTGTACCGAAAACTTTTCGAAACACCGCGCATAAGTAAGAGGCTTCCGGTGCTCATACGTCGGATTATAATGGTGATAAATAGGTAGTGTCAAGTGTTTTGCCTAGCCCTTGAGGTAGGGGTGATTTTTATACCCAACAGGAGGATTGGCTTATTGTCACTTGCCTGCACTTACAGCCAGAGGATGAATATTACACACTCCTGCCTGCTTAGGCAAATAAAGGAAATCGGTTGGTTCGTTATGTATTTGGATTGGTCTGCGATGGGCTGGATGAGACTTACGGAGCCAACATTAGTTCTTCGGTGGTTCCTTCGAAAATCCTACAAAAATGGTTTTTACCATATGTTTCCCGTCACCAGCAGACCAAAACCCAGCTGATGGTTCTAAGACGGCTGTGAACAGCCTTGAAAAGAGATACAAAGGTTCAAATTTATCATCACTGCACCCTTAAAATATATATGTAAAATCATTGTGAGGGGAAAACGTAGTTTGGAAATTGACTAAGCTCGGAAAAATATGCTGTGAAGTGTCCCGTTATCGTCGGGGAACCCCACGTTGCGGTACTGTAGCATATGCAAAATATTTTTGCAAATAAAATCTGGTCTTAGATCTAAAATTAGTTTTCCGTTATTTCAGTTTCACGTAAGTAAAGTATCTAAATTTTGTTGGCCAATACGTCTTTTCATATGAGTGACATGACCTGCTGCAGCAGTGAAAAGAACGGAATCAGCGGAAATATGTTCCCATCGGAAGAAAAAGAAATGCTAATACACTCCTGGAAATTGAAATAAGAACACCGTGAATTCATTGTCCCAGGAAGGGGAAACTTTATTGACACATTCCTGGGGTCAGATACATCACATGATCACACTGACAGAACCACAGGCACATAGACACAGGCAACAGAGCATGCACAATGTCGGCACTAGTACAGTGTATATCCACCTTTCGCAGCAATGCAGGCTGCTATTCTCCCATGGAGACGATCGTAGAGATGCTGGATGTAGTCCTGTGGAACGGCTTGCCATGCCATTTCCACCTGGCGCCTCAGTTGGACCAGCGTTCGTGCTGGACGTGCAGACCGCGTGAGACGACGCTTCATCCAGTCCCAAACATGCTCAATGGGGGACAGATCCGGAGATCTCGCTGGCCGGGGTAGTTGACTTACACCTTCTAGAGCACGTTGGGTGGCACGGGATACATGCGGACGTGCATTATCCTGTTGGAACAGCAAGTTCCCTTGCCGGTCTAGGAATAGTAGAATGATGGGTTCGATGACGGTTTGGATGTACCGTGCACTATTCAGTGTCCCCTCGACGATGACCAGTGGTGTACGGCCAGTGTAGGAGATCGCTCCCCACACCATGATGCCGGGTGTTGGCCCTGTGTGCCTCGGCCGTATGCAGTCAAGATTGTGGCGCTCACCTGCACGGCGCCAAACACGCATACGACCATCATTGGCACCAAGGCAGAAGCGACTCTCATCGCTGAAGACGACACGTCTCCATTCGTCCCTCCATTCACGCCTGTCGCGACACCACTGGAGGCGGGCTGCGCGATGTTGGGGCGTGAGCGGAAGACGGCCTAACGGTGTGCGGGACCGTAGCCCAGCTTCATGGAGGCGGTTGCGAATGGTCCTCGCCGATACCCCAGGAGCAACAGTGTCCCTAATTTGCTGGGAAGTGGCGGTGCGGTCCCCTACGGCACTGCGTAGGATCCTACGGTCTTGGCGTGCATCCGTGCGTCGCTGCGGTCCGGTCCCAGGTCGACGGGCACGTGCACCTTCCGCCGACCACTGGCGACAACATCGATGTACTGTGGAGACCTCACGCCCCACGTGTTGAGCAATTCGGCGGTACGTCCACCCGGCCTCCCGCATGCCCACTATACGCCCTCGCTCAAAGTCCGTCAACTGCACATACGGTTCACGTCCACGCTGTCGCGGCGTGCTACCAGTGTTATAGACTGCGATGGGGCTCCGTATGCCACGGCAAACTGGCTGACACTGACGGCGGCGGTGCACAAATGCTGCGCAGCTAGCGCCATTCGACGGCCAACACCGCGGTTCCTGGTGTGTCCGCTGTGCCGTGCGTGTGATCATTGCTTGTACAGCCCTCTCGCAGTGTCCGGAGCAAGTGTTGTGGGTCTGACACACCGGTGTCAATGTGTTCTTTTTTCCATTTCCAGGAGTGTATATTGCTGTTGAAGAAAACGACTCTCGCTGAGAAGTGCTGCTCAATCTGCCTTATTTTCTGGTAAACTTTCCGGGATGTAAGGTCGTGGTCCATGAAACTCATCAGCTCCTAACGTTTCGTCCAGAGCTGCGCTGGACATCTTCAGAGGGGTGTTTCTCCTCCGGTGAGTCTTGCCGACTGACGGGTCGGACGTCTGAGAGCGACTTATATATCATAGAAAGTGAGCGTGACCAGAGTTACACACTCTACGATTTATAAGTCGCTCTCAGACGTCCGACCCGTCAGTCGGCAAGACTCACCGGAGGAGAAACACCCCTCTGAAGATGTCCAGCGCAGCTCTGGACGAAACGTTAGGAGCTGAAGAGTTTCATGGACCACGACCTTACATCCCGGAAGGTTTCCCAGAAGATATATCATCCGGTCGTGAAAGCCTTCATACTATGATCAATCTGCCTTACTCTTATTTTTCAGAATCCTTAAAATTGTAGCCGAAAAAATTCGGCATGTGAACATATTCATGCTTTTCTATGACGAGAGAGAACAAGAGAGCGACAGTGGTGAAGAGATGAAAATATAATAAGTACTGAAAGATTAGTAGACTGGTTGTGTTACAGAAACAGTGATAGAGAGAACATTGCAATGTGAGAGAAATAGAGGGACATAGTTATTGAAAGTAACAGAACACTGCTAGGAAAAGAGTGAAGCAGACAGTTCGGGGGAGGGGTGGGGGAAATAAAGAGAAAAAGAACATGGAACTGGGCAGTCATAATGAGAGATAGAGCATATGACAGTGACAAAGACGAAGAGAGAGACAGTGGCAGTGAGGAAAGCCAACAGCAGTGGGAAGGAAGGGGTGAGATACAAGCAGCAAGAGAGAGCAAGAGGAACACAATGCCAGTGAGAGGAGACTGCAGTAGTGAGACAGGGCGAGTGGGACTGTTGCTGTGACACAGGAGACGATGACAAGGAGAGACAAAGAGGCAATGACAATGAGCAGGGCTGAATGAGTGAGTGAGAAAGGACAACTGAGAGTGGTTGGGTATGAGCGACTTTACAGCGATGGACAAGTGGGTGTGTGTGTGAGAGGTATAGTTAGCGGAGCTTCTGGGAACTTGAGGTGAGTTGCTTGTTAAAAAAGCGCCAACATGTTCGTAAATCGAAATTTTTGGGAAAATTTTTAAACGTTCTGAGAAAGGTGGGCACTTTTCAGTCGGGTCCTTTTCAACAAAGACGAGCATATTCACACCTTTCGTGCTCCGATAGGTGCATTTTTCCTCTCCATGCCCGAATTCGAGTTTTTGGCAATCGTTTATTTATCAGAAGCAGTGGGGCAGTCCAAAGACCTTCCTCTGGTTTACTCATTGTGGGGTATCCATGCGAACTGTATTCAGTCTAGCTTCTCGCCACTCGTTCTTCGGACATTGAGGTATAGCCAACTGTCCGTGCGATCTGTAAGTATGGAACTCGTACGTCTTCACAAGCCAAAGATTCTACTGTCCGCAGTGTGTGAAAGATGCTAATTAACGGCCCAGCAAGAGGCGTGCTGCTACATTTTGTTACCGGTAGGTTCACTCACCACGCAACTGTTACGAAATTGCTTCGAAAACGCTAACGGGATTCCCTAGACGGAAGACAATGCTCATTTCGAGAAGCACTATTGCTGAAATTTAGACAACCGGCATTTGAAGCCGACTGCAGACCTATTCTGCTGCCGCCACTGTAAATCACATGTAAGAACTACGAAGATAAAGCTAGTGAAATTAGGGCTCGTAAGAAGATATATAGACAGTCGTTTTTCTCTCTCTCTCTGTTTGTGAGTGGAATGAGGACGGACAGTATTGGTAGTGGTACAGGTTCTCCTCCGCCACTCACAGTACGGTGCATGCGGAGTCTGAAAAGTACCAGCAACGTAAGACACGCACAATATCCATCACTCACTCACAACATTATTCACCTGTACAAAATTGTTTTCTTTTCTGTTCTGAAAATACTAAAAAGACGCAACTTTAATCAACATATCCCACAGGAATGGAAATGCAATAGTTGCGTTGCGTCTGGTCAAAGTGTTCTCGTGTAACACTTTTTCATTACCGTCATTGTTTATATCGATGACTCAATAGACAGGAACGACACTGGCTACGGATTTATCGACACAGTCTTGGATGACTGGAGAAAACGCAAATTAGTCTCAGAGACATGTACTCGTATTAAGAAGTAAAATATTCCTGGAGAAACATTGTGCCGGTAAGAACGTCACTTGTATGAATGCGTGGTTCCTGTTCTTTCGGACATGTCGCAAAGTACGGACAGTATGCAGGATCTGTAGTGTGATGCATATTACGTAAGGTTAAGGGGAGGGGGGAGAAAGGATAGGAAGGGAACTAGAGTACTGCAGCCACGTGAATAGCGCTTGTCTACATCACTCAATATGTACGCACAAGCGGAAACACGGGCTGGCAGTTCACTCGCTAGGTATCACGCGGCGCTCGCTGACCGATTCACGGACAACAACAGCGTGGATCCGCCGTGCGGATAAGGAAACAAACAACAGGAATTCACTCAGCTGTCTCACACGCTTCTGCTGCCGCAGCGCATCACGTCACAGGATACAGCAGTGCGCTCACAGCTTCGACATAACGTAGCTGCACTAACAGCCCTGGCAAGCGTTCAAATGCATTTAGAATTAGAATTCCTTCACACTTCCTGGCAAATTAAAACTGTGTACCGGACCGAGACTCGAACACGGGAGCTTTGCCTTTCGCAGGCATGTGCTCTACCGACTGAGCTACCCAAGCACGACTCACGACCCGTGCTCACAGCTTCAATTCTGCCAGTACCTCGTCTCCTTCTCCCAAACTTCACAGAAGCTCTACTGAGAACCCTGCAAGAAAGAATATTGCAGAGACATGGCTTAGCCACAGCCTCGGGGATGTTTCCAGAATGTAAAATTTATTCTGGTAGAGCAAGATCCCAAGTTAGAGTCTCCATATGACACAGTTTTAACCTGCAAGAAACTCTCAGATCTCTGTCGTTTAGATACTTAGCTTGAAATATGTTAAATTAATCAGAGACTCGGATTGTGTTCCCGTGCCGTACACCTATCAAAGCTGAGTATAATCTAAACATTCTTTATATAAATATTTATTAAATATTTCATATTGTGCTGTTTATACTAACTGTTTCATAGATAACGTCTTTGAACACAAAGTTGCAAACGTACAGACCAGCTATCTCGGACAGCAACGATTATTCTATCGTAAAGGGTTGGCTTCATACAGATGATGTGCATTAGGCTCACTTTAGTGAATACAACACACGGCAACGATGTTGACATCTGACACCGTAAGTAAACTAAACAGATCTGTAGATATCTGACAACAGCTCAAACCAACAATCGCCTATGTTAAATCTCAACTTTAAAAATGTTGTAAGTTTCCAAAAGCTGTATCTCTGCAGATACATACACCTTAACGCAACCCTGTAGGAGAATTATAGGAAACCATCGTACCTGTCGCTTAAGGATCGTGGCGATTATACTGAAACACCAAAAAAACTGGCATAGGGGTGCGATTCAAATAGAGAGATATGTAGTCAGAATACGGCGATGCTGTCGGCAACGTCTACTGGGCCCATCAATATTGGACTGTCGATAACTAGAAACAGGTTGCCTGGTCGGACGAGTCTCGTTTCAAATTGTATTGAGAGGATGGAAGTGTACGAGTATGGAGACAACCTCATAAATCCATGGACCATGTATGTCAGCAGGGGACATTTCGACCTGGTGAAGAATCTGTAAT
Organism: Schistocerca piceifrons; assembly: GCF_021461385.2. Lineage (NCBI taxonomy): Eukaryota > Metazoa > Arthropoda > Insecta > Orthoptera > Acrididae > Schistocerca > Schistocerca piceifrons. The sequence goes on from NC_060138.1 coordinate 49,027,452, forward strand.
GGTGTGGGGTGTGTACAGTTGAAGTGACATACGACTCTTACAAGAGAGACGTACGCAAGCATCCTATCTGATCAACTGCATCCGTTCATGTCCATTCTGCATTCCGACGGACTTCAGAAATTCCAGCAGGACAATCCGACACTCCACATGTTCAGAATTGCTACACAGTGGCTCCAGTAACATCTTCTGAGCTTAAACACTCCCGCTGGTCACCAAACTCCCCAGGCATGAACATTACTGAGCATATCTGGGATGCTTTGCGACGTGCTGTTCAGAAGAGATCTCCATCCCATCGTACTCTTACGGATCCATGGAGAGCCCTGGATGATTCATGATGTCAGTTCCCTCCAGCACTACTTCAGACATTTGTCGAGTCTATACCACGTCACTTTGCGGCACTTCCGCGTGCTCGCGGAGGCCCTGCACGGTATTAGGCTACTGTACCAGTTTCTTTGGCTCTTCAGTGTAATTGATTCTTCTCCATGGGCAATGAATCCACATCCTTCAATGGAGATCTACGTTTACGTTCGATCGCCAGCGGAAATCTAAAATTAGCGATCATGGAGGACATGGATGGTGACTGCGGACAGCGGCACTAGGTAGCAATGTGCGTTGGTCGAGGTGCGTGCCAAGATAGTCTTCGAATGTGCGATAAACATTGCTTCCGGATGGCGCAGTGCTTAAAGCAGCTGCCTACTATGCAGGGAATCCCAGCTTATAGTCCCAGTTAGGCATAAATTTTCACTCGTCACCCCTGATTCCGCACAAAGTCCCGATGCAGTTGACATCATTAAATCCTTCACTTTCCTTTCCTTTCTTCCCCTTCCTTCTTCAATTTGGATACGAATAACACTGTCTTAATGCCTAGTAGTATCACATCTTCATCTTCAGCACTGTAGACATATCCGCAACTGCTTACTACTTTCAGATGATGCAGCAGGAGGACATTCTGTCAAATTTGTTTCTGTTAAAGGCAACAGCAGCTCTCTGGGCAAGGAACTGGACAAGCTAGCAAAGGTCGCGATCATTACGAAAGCTTCCTGAATGAAAAGTTTCAGAATCGATTTTTTATTTTAAAGGAATCACTTGGAGACTAATGCTGAAAGGAATGGAAAAGTTCTAGCGAGTCTATGGAGCATGACCTAATGTCCTAGCCTGCTTATAGGAGACAGTGATAACACTGAACTCAATTATTGACGAATTGTGGAACATGTTTTATGCTCAAGAATTAAGACGTTCTGGGAAATTGAACAGTTCCTCCATAAAAATCAACATGGATTCCGCAAACAGAGATCAGGTGAAACGCACCTCGGTCTATTCCTCCATGAGATCCACAGCGCAGTGGACAAACGCGCTCAGGCTGATACCGTATTCCTTGATTTCAGTAAGGTATTTGACACCGTCCCGGATAGCCGTTTCATGAAATATTACGAGCTTACGTAGTATAAAGAGCAGACCTGCGGTTGGATTCAAGACTTTCTTGCAGATAGAACTCAACACTTCGCTCTCAACGGAAATATATCGACAGATGAAAAGGTAATATCCGGAGTTCCACACGGAAGTGTGATAAGGCCGTTCCTGTTCACGATATATATAAATGATGTAGTAGAAAGCGTCGGATGCTCCTTACGGCTATTCGCCGATGATGTAGTTGTTTATACCAAAGTAGCAACACCAGAAGGTAGTAAGAATTTGCAGAACGACCTGAAGAGAATTGGTGAATGGTGCAGACTCTGGCAGTTTACGCGGAAAGTAAATAAATGTCACATACTGCGCATACATAGGAAAAGATATCCCCTACAGTACAGCTACGCTGCTGATGACAAACAGTTGGAGACAGCGTCAGCCGTAAAATCTCTAAGCGTAAATATCAAGAGCGACCTTAAGTGGAATGATCAAATAAAACAAATAGTGGGAAAAGCAGACTGAAGTCTCGGATTCGTCGGAAGTATCTTAATGAAATGTAGCTCATCCGCGAAAGAAGTGGCTTATAGGGCGCTTGTTCGCCAGATTCTTCAGTATTGTTCATCTATCAGAGTTCAGTATCAGCTAGGACTGATTGGGGAGATAGAGAAGATCCAACAAGAGCGGCGCGCTTCGTCTCGGGATCGTTTAGCTGGCGAGAGAACGTTACGAAGATGCTAAACAAAGTGCACTGACAGACGTTACAAGAGAGACGTTGGGCATCACGGGGAGATTTACTAGTGAAATTTCAGGACAGCACTGTATGGTAGTGAAACATGAACTATGGGAAAACCGGAACTGAAGAAAATCTAAGCATTTGAGATGTGGTGCTACAGACGAATGTTGAAAATTATGTGGACTGATAAGGTAATGAATGAGGAGGTTCTCCAAAGAATCTGAGGAAAGAAATGGTGGAAACCACTGATAAGGAGAAAGGACAGGATGATAAGACATTGTTAAGAGATGAGGGAATCATTTCCATGGTACTAGATGGAGCTGTAGAGGACAGAAACTGAAGGGGAAGACAGAGATTAGAATAGATCCCGAAAATAATTGAGGGCGTAGGTTGCAAGTTCTATTCTGAGATAAAGAGGTTAGCACAGGAGATGAATTTCTGGCAGGCCACATCAAACCAGTCAGAAGACTGATGACAAAAGAGTAGGAAATGTAAAGATTAAACAAGTATGGGGATAAGATGCGAAACTGCTGTGCCCCGTTTCGAGTGCTAGCTGATTGTTCATTACCAGAGCTTTCGGAAAGACGACAGTTAAAACCCGCGTCTGGTCATCCTCAATTAGGTTTTCCGTGATTTCCCTAAATCGCTTCCAGCAAATGCTGGTATGGTTCCTTTGACAGGGCACGGCCGACTTCCTTCCCCATCATTCACTAATACGATCGGCCGATGCCGTCGCTGTTTGGTCCCCCACCCCTAAATCAACCCACCAGTACTGCAGCGATCTACTCCGATTTCACGCATGTCGGTGTTGTGTATAAGTCCTGTATCTCTAAAGCTGATTACTGATTGGTGAAGAATACTGAATAACCCATTCCAGTTGCTGTTGTCAAATGGTTTCTAAACAACTACAGATGCTATGAACGTGCTCTTGCTCCTCTTCAGGTGTTTCTTTGTTACTTTCTCCAGTACCAATACTAATTCTCTTGTCCCAAAACCTTTTCTTCAATCGGGCTGGTCTTCGGATAGTTGCCCTCTATTTGTTTTTCCAATACTCTGAGAATAATTTTGGTGTCTATATTCGACGCACGGCAGTCAAAGCTCAATGTTTCGTGTTGTCCACACGTTCTTGCATCTGGTATTTAGCTAATTATACTATTATGCATTTAACAAAGTCTTCTGGTAACTCTTCAGATCTTTAAATATCACATAAAGTGCCATCTTCGCTTTATTACACATTTTTCTAAATAGTTCTTGTACGCCATCAGCTTTCTGAGACTGCCTTTCTTTATGGCCCTGCAGAGTTTTCTAATACTCATTTTTCATGATAGAAGTCCCTATACAATCATGTCCTACTTCTTCTTCCTTTTCGATAGAGTGCTTTTGTCTCCTTTGTATAATTGTTCTATTTATTTCTTCCAATTTAGATTGACTATAATTTCTTCATAATATATTAACATATATCTTTTTCCTTCAAGTTTATTGTTTTTGGCTTTCTGTTGTCAAAGAATTTCTTTACATATCTGTATGAAAGGTCAACTTCTCCTGCCTTCATGCTATTGTCTATGTGTACTCAAATTTCTTTTAAATACTGTTGTTGTTTTGTCCTCTTATGAATCTAGTGCCTTAACCTCCTCTGTTTCTGCATTCTTTCTTCATCCTTCGAGTTTTCATACTGACGTCTTGCCTTTATTAAATTCACTATTTCATGACATATCCATTCTTTCCTATTCTCCAGTTTCTTTTTCACCACTTCTGCTGGGCTAAAAATTTATTTCTGTACTTTATTCCTTCTCTGTTCCTCCCACCTGTGTTCTATGGTGTCCTCAGTGACACTATCTGTTTGTGCCATTTACTGATTTTGGGTAGACTCATCTTTGAGCTTACGTGCCTCCCACTGTTTTCTTTCATCTTTAATATCTTTGAGCTTAGACGCCTCCCACTGTTTTCTTTCATCTTTAATCTTTTGAACTTTGGTTCATAGCGCATAGTGACGAGATTACGGTCGCTGTTGACCTTTCCTGTAGGGGAGCTTCTGCTGACCTTCACCTGATTCTTGAAAGTTTCTCTTACCGGTATGTAGTCTATTTCTGCCCTTCGTATGTCTCCTGGGGCTTCCCACGTACGTCTCATCCTTGGATGCAGTGCGGCTAGGGCCTCCCGTCGGGTAGACCGTTCGTCTGGTGCAAGTCATTACAGTTGACGCCACTTCGGCGACCTGCCTGTCGATGGGGATGAAATGATGATAAGGACAACACAACACCCAGTCCCTGAACAGAGAAAATCTCCGAGCTGGTTGGGAATCGAACCCGGGCCGTTAGGCGTGACATTACGTCGCGCTGACCACTCAGCTACCATGGGCGGACTGCTACTTGGATGATACTGCTGTATAGTATTCGTTACTATTAACTTACGTCGTATGCAGAACTCTACAAACCTCTCTCATTTCCTTGCCTCATATTTACCAACTGTATGTCCTTCGGTTCCATCTCCAATTGATGTATTCCAGTCTCTTTTTAAAATGGCTTTCTTTCTCTCTTTACTTTCTCTATCAATTCAGTTAGCTCCTCGCAACATTTTTCCACTATTTATTTTTCCTCCTCCATTACTAGCCTATCCACTTGAACATAGCACCCTTTGGTTTAGTTTCAATTTGTACTACATTTAGTCATTATTCTGTGTTGCATGAATCGCTTGACTCCGTTTCCCACTTTCATATGTAAGATTATGTTCACTCCACTACATCGTGATCTATTGCCTGCTGTACCAGAATGGACTACTCGATATTTTTCACACCAGAAATCTCCAAGTTGTGACCACCTCACGATTGCCGCACGCAGTACACCTAGATTTAATCTTTCCATCTCAGTTATCAATTCTTGTAATTTTCCGGTCTACAGTAAAGTTCTGACATTACAGGTACCAGTTCTTGTATCGTCGTTGTATTTTCCTGGTGTATTTTCTCGAGCTGCCAGTTCCAGGTGTCCGAATGGGGCACAGATTTACCTCCCGATAATTGAACTGAAGAAGAATCCATCGTCATAAACTGCTGATGCTTGGGATATTAAGCTGGATCTTTAATGGCGTGCTTTCCGTTGTCTTTTTCATCCAATGCCGTTGGGCTTCTAGTGGGTCTTCCGTCTTTAGGAAGGGTTTACCATCCCAAGGACAAGAGAGTGACCTGCACGTTTACCCACTGATTTGCCCTCCGAAGGGACCGTTAGCACTTAGTAGAGGAAAGGATGACCATTTACTCGGCCTGCGGACACAGTTCACCGTCATACCTGGGACATCAATAATTGTAAGATTGGTCTGAGCGTATCTTTATTCGTCTGTGTGTTCTTTCCCTGTCCACTCAGTCTTATGTCAATTATTATTAAATCATTCATTTTACTTATGGCAATCCATTTTCAACTCTACTTTGTAACTAGGTGTGTGTGTGTGTGTGTGTGTGTGTGTGTGTGTGTGTGTGTGAAATCTTATGAGACGTAACTGCTATGGTCATCAGTCCCTAAGCTTACATACTACTTAACCTAAATTATCCTAAGGACAAACACACACACCCATGCCCGAGGGAGGACTCGAACCTCCGCCGGGACCAGCCTCACAGTCCACGACTGCAGCACCTTAGACCACCCGGCTAATCCCGCGCGGCTGTAAGAAGGTCTTTTGATTTCTGCCGTTCGGTGTTTCCTCCCCCCCTAGAATGTAGTATTACAAGATCAGCACCAAAATGGAGGTTATTCAGATATGGTCTATTCAAAACGATCCTGACGCTTCCAATAGAACTACTGACAAAAATTACGGTAAAACGAAATCTCCTTGTCGGATTCGGAAGTGATAAAGTGTAAAGAGAGCTGGAAGTGTTGATGCATATATTCATCAGTACACTAATAGGAGGTTGAATCACTTTATTGTTTCTCATGGTCTGTAGGAACTATTTTCTTGAAAATGAGATTTAGGCTGTCTCACGATTTATGAATACCAGAGTGTGGTAGTTCTGGACCATTGTTCCTCCATTTTGTATCTTCGATCACGATTTGCAAATGGTCCATTGTGCTAAGACAAAACATGGTTTGTTCCTACCACACACTACAATCTATTGTTTTTCTGTGCTGTTAGTATTAATTTTAGAGAGTGTCTTGCACGTTATCAATTGGAGGAAAATATGTACATAGTTTGGTATGTCCTATCACTTTTCGTATGAAGGAACATGATCAAGAGATGTATTACTGTCATGGAAATAAAAATTTTCGAACTCTGCAGCTGAACTGTAGCGGGAAGATGGAGGATGAATTCTGGCAAATAGTGGTGCCCTCCTAATACAACTTTGATGATTTGTGAAGTAATTATACAAATGTAGAAGAGGAGCTAAATACGAGTGCAGTGACGTGAGCCGTACCTCGTTAGCATTATGAATGGGCTGTCAGAAAAGACTGATGGGACGAATCCACTACGAGACGATATACATTACTCAAATATAACGAGGGTTTTAGCGAAATGATCACACACCATCGACACTTGACACAGTTATGATTTATGGTTTGACGACACATATGAATCTCAACAGTTAAGTGAAAGAAAATTACTGTTACAGTACTAAGCATGAACAACACTAATGCATCCTGGGACAGGTCCACATGTCACAGAGGACTGCAGATCCAACTATTTACATGCCGGTCAATGATTTGTATATATACGAAGTTACAGTGACGTCCGACAATCCCTTCCAGGTGCTCCACTTCTGTTGTCAGGCAGTGTAGTTATTATAAGCTATCGCTCCTTCATCAGCTGCTCTAAGCATTGCTAAAAATTAGTGATGCATATAAACACGAAACTGTATTATTTGCAGCTATAGCACGAAAGAGCGTATTGACTATTAGGCATGCAGGCAATACCGAAGCTACCGATAAGTATCTGAATACTAACGTATCGTATTTCTTCAAAACACAAGGTGACCCAAAAGTACGTTACCTTTTGAAAGTTCAATACGGAGTAATGTAGGTAGAGGGGTAAAAATTGACACACAGGCTTGAACTGACATGCAGTTGTACTGAAACCAAAGAGGTGCAGAAAGTGACCAACAGATGGTGCTTTGTAGGATACAAAAGCAACAGTTAGCATAAAAGCTGATTTTTAACAAAGAGGATGTTCTCTGCAACAAATACCCAACTTGTCGGCGGTCATCCATCAACAATTCCTGCAGTCAAGTGACTACCTTCTGAACAGCACTGTATAGCGCATCAGTAAATATAGTAAGAAACTGCCATTGGATGTTGGCGTTTGTCTTCCCTGATGATGTCGGACGATCGCGGTAGACTTGCGACTTTAGACAACCCACAACCAACAGTAAGTGTGTGGTCTGGGAATTTGAGAGGCCAAGCTTGACGGACGTGACGACACAGCACGCGATCGTCACCAAACGACGTGCGCTAGAGATCTTTCACACGTGTGACAATATCGGGTAGAGCTACGTTTTGCATAAAAATCCATCTTCAAGCTGGTGATTGTCAGCAGGGATAGGGATGATCTGACCCCCACACTCACTGCAGCTCCTTTTATACACGATTCTCATGCGGCATCACTGACGTGTTTCTGCCCACTGCCATCTATTTGTCATCTTTTGCACTCGTTTTTAGTTTCAATAAAACTTCAGGTCATTTCACGCATGTGTGTAAATTTTGACCTCTCTACCTGCATTATCACGTGAATTAGTGCATTTTCAAATGTTAACGACTTTCAGGTCAACCTGTACTTATCACGGACCTATAATTGAGTACACACCAATCAAAACCTGTGGGTGTACTTCCTTAAAATCACCACTCAGATGGTAATAAACTTATAAATATCTTTCCTCCTTAATTTCCTTCACAGTCTGTTCATTTCATCAACTGTGGTGAAGCATATGCTATGCAGAAAACTCATATAACCAGATTTTGCTCATGGAGAAGGTCGAATTCTCCCCAGAATGGTTTTCATACGACTTGGGAAATTACGTATGCGTGTTTGAAACCTGGCGATGCTACCGGTGGAATATTACAGTGTACCTAACAATTATTTGTGCACACCTAACCCGTTGCTAGGAGCTGTGCAAACTGAATACTTAAACATTTTCGTTGTGGAATGAAGTTTCCGTTGAAACGTAAGTCATATTCTCATAAATCGAAAGCGTAAAAGCCAAAAAATAATCTAAAATGAGCGCGACGAAAGTTAAAAAATTGCATTACACGTTGTTGTGGCAGGTCAAGTATCATTTAGTGAACATCTCACAATTCTTTAAGGTAACAGAGGTACATGAAACCATTTCCGGTACAATCTCTCAGTCTCATGTGAAAAAAAGGTATGAATATATTTCCGATTAATGGCACTATCGGCCACCGTAAATATTGCTTTATTTTACAGATCGAATTTGGTCACTGTGTGACCACCTTCTGTGTTAGAAAAAACACACAAGAACCATCAGACATGAGGTTCTTAGCAAAAGTGAGGCCCTGTTGTAACCAACAACAAAAATACTGAAGCAGAAAAATATACAGGGTGAGTCTGGAGGAAAGGTACATGCTGTGAGGAGCGATAGTATTAGTGATTTTGAACGAAAAACTTCATATGGACGTGTGGCCTATTCCGAACGATTTCCGAAATAGAACACATCTAATATCAATTTTGTACGTTTTTCTTGAATAACTAGAAAACCGCACCCTGCAGCGAAAACGTGTCGCAGTACAAAATTACACTATTTTAAATGTCCTACAAAAAAGGTTCTATTCATTTTTTTCTCAAGAACTTATAGTTTATGCGAAGAGAGCGCCAGAATGTTGAAAAACTCGCTCGACGCGTATGCCCTGTAGCTTACATAGTTTTTGTAGGCCAATTTGAGGTAGTTTCTCGACTTGATACACAAGTGTCCCGTATCAAACTGTTCGTCTCAACTTGCTACCTCAATATGCTACCTCAAATTTGACTACAAAAATTACGAAAGCTACTACGCATGCGCGGCGAGCGAGTTTTACAACGTCCATATGAAGTTTATTTGGTCAGAATCGCTAATACTATCATCTCTCAAAGCATGTACCTTTCCTACTGACTCACTCTGTATACAAATATACAGGTTCTCGTACGTACCCAATTATTCGAGCCCTGTAGGCCCATGTCATAATAGCATAACATTTTTTATGAGGTTTAACATGTGCTGTAATGGTTACCTCAAACACATATATTTGCTTTAATTGCACACAATAATACTTACCTTTACAGACGAGCCTATCACGCAACCTTAGCAGTTAACCTTAGCAGCTGCCGATCCATAGCACAGTCAGCCTGTAGCTTGCACAGCCAACTAGCTAAGCTTAGGATTGTAAAAACAGGCATCATATTACTGTTTATTTTCCAAAGCTTACAACACGCAGCCATAAAACACAACAAACACTATCAATAGAAAAACCAAAGCTTACATTAAAAAATAGCCTTTAAAATCACACGATGAATCTCTACAACCAGAAATCATAGCTAAAATTTAAAAGATCGGGTACAAGAATAATAAAACAAATGCAATAAATTTACGGCCTCTGATGCAAGGTGCAAGATAAAACTATATAGGAATGCACGTGAAGTAAAAGTACAAAGTAATTTCTTAGAAACCAAATATTGAAAACCTAACATCAGAAACAGCCTATTTACATTTCCAAAAACATCGATTAAATATAAAAACGTTAATCCTTTACAACGTTACGCCATCTTATGTTATACTCGAAGACTTACTGAACTTAGTGGTAGACATTATCAGCGTATATTCTTAAAAGGCATTAACAAAAAGTAATAAAAATACAATAATCTCCCATATGATGTATCAGACGTATAATATTTCTATTTTTCATATGAGGAGCTCACAGTATATGTCAATGACGACCAAGTGGGCAACCGTGGCAACTTCAATGAAGAAATAGGAAAATGCCAAATGTACATGGCAAAAAGGGCTCAAAAATAAAACTGATATCGAATATTTTTTAAGATATAACTATTTGCTTTTACGTTAGGTATATTACTATAAAATTTTGGCATATACTTTAATTAGAAGGCGTAATTTTTTTATATGACTGTACTGCGTTTTTAAAGTTTTGTCATGACTTCTGACAGTAAAAAATTATCATGTGATATTAAAGGTTATTTTTTGTTCAAGCTTTAGTTTTTCCATTGTCGATATTGGTTGTATATGATGTCTGCGAGTTACGCGATTTGGGATATCGAGGGCATTATGATGCTTGTTTTTCTATACTGAGCTTAGCTAGTTGGTCATGTAATCTACACAATCACTGTACATTGGATCGGCAACTGCTAACGTTACAAGATAGGCTCTTATGTATATTTAAAAGTTGTTTCTGGAGTAAAAGTTAAAATATCTATTGGAAACAATCATTACAGCACACGTTGCATCTCATAGAAAATGTTGCACTATTATGATATGGGCATACAAGGTTCGAATAATTTGGTACGTAGAAGAATCTGTATATTTGTACATATTTTTCGGTTTCTGTGTTTTTTGATGGTGGTTACTGTGGTGTCAATGCCAGACACCACACTTGCTAGGTGGTAGCCTTTAAATCGGCCGCAGTCCATTAGTATACGTCGGACCCGCGTGTCGGCACTGTCAGTGATTGCAGACCAAGCGCCGCCACACGGCAGGTCTAGAGAGACTTACTAGCACTCGCCCCAGTTGTACAGCCAACTTTGCTAGGAAAGGTTCACTGACAAATACGCTCTCATTTTCCGAGACGATAGTTAGCATAGCCTTCAGCTACGTCATTTGCTACGATCTAGCAAGGCGCCATTATCAATAGATATATAACTTGTGATGCCTGTACCGTCAGACCGATGTACACCACGTATGGATTAAAGTTAAGTATTCCAAGAACTACCTTCTTTTCTTTATAGGATAATTACTTTACCTTGTTCCAGACCTCACGCCAATCTGCGTGAGATTAAAAGCGTGCATTTCGGCCTCCTGTAGCAACACGGTGTTGGCTCTTCTGCCAACACTTCAGTTACAATTGGGTCACATTTTTATTAAGATAATCATGTCTGAAGGGTCTTACGTATTTTTAACACTGAAGATGGTCACACAGTGACAGAAATCGATATGAAAAATGAAGTATTTCAATATTTACGACCGATGGTGCCATTTATCCAAAATATATTGAAAATAATACTGTCACTGTGCACACGGTTCCAAGTGTGTTTAGACAATAAAAAACGGTCGGAATGTCCTCCAACTCGTGAAATTCCTCGAAGATAGAGATCCACTCTTTGATCGCGGTTCCATTCGAGAATCACCGTGTGGACGTTCTCACTATTGGAAAATGCGAGACTGTCGCGAATCAGTCTCTCGATTGACTGGGAATTGGCGTCATCGACCGATTCCGATGGGCTTCTTTTCCGAACAGCATCAAGCATGCCTGTGTCGCCTCGGACAATTTGATGGCACCATTTCACTACATCTGCATGTGGCATTGCATTTGGTCCAGATAACGCCGGGATTCCATGGTGTGTCTGTGTACCATTTAGACGTTTTGCCTACAAGAATCGCACTGTTTTGCGAACTTGAACTTTGTAGAACGTTTCCAGTTGCTGCTCTACTTCAGTCCCAAACTGTTATGAACTTGTTACCCATATCGTTGCAGAAATGTGACTGCAGGAAACCCGGGAAATGTTCTGTCTTCTGTCAGTGCGCTACTCATGTTATGCAGTGGAATAGCGTTGAATCACATGTGTAACTTCCCTCGAGTGATTAGAGAGTTTTCTTGGGGCCCGGCGAGTCAAGTAATATATCTCACACCCACTTTACATTTTTAACTTTAGCCTTGATCTTAGCAGACTACACTGCGCTGTAACTCCCCGCTCCCCCCCCCCCCCCCCCCTATAACGTAACACTGAAGACGCACAAAGTGACTCACATGCATTATAGTGTATCAGGGAATTAGATGCAAGGGGGTTCGCTTGCAACTTAAATGGTTACCCAATATTTGCAAATCAAATAGCGTTTTTTGCATATAAAGGGTTGCTGGATTCCATCGTGTTGCAATAAGATTCATGTATTCCTTATGGGCACGTTTATCGCATAAGTGGCACTAGCAACCTCATTATATGTCACAGACTTTACGACATAAAAAAACATTGCAGTTCGCTTCTCACAAATTTGTCGCCCTTGCTTTGTAAAACAGTCGGACACCTTGGTAAACACCGACAGGATATGCGTGGGAGTAACGTCTGGAATTACGAGTATAAATCAAACAGTTAATCTGAAATTTAGAACCGACCCTTTTGTTGGAAAACGACACTTGAAACAGCACTTGAAATGCTTGCCGTTGCCTTCACGGAAGCAACTGTATGCCATCGGGTTTACTCAGTCCTGCACGACTTCCCGAACATCAGTATCCGAGAAAACGCGGGATATACGTAGGTAGTCCTTCGCAAGACCGGTGCATGCTTCGGCAGCTAACATCTAATCTTCTGAAAGCACTGGATGATTTTCGTAGCTATGTGATGGCAAATGTATCCTGAAGCCTGTTCGCACTTTGGAAAGGCTCTTTTCGTTTTGTTTTTCAGTTCCAGATCTCACTGTAGCTCAGAGAAGCAGTCATTATTCGCCATTTGAACCTTAGCAGTGTATAGACTCAGGAGCGGACATTTTAATGTAACACTGACAACATAAACTTTCCTGCATGAGATCGGCTTTTGAAGTTCTGCGCTGTAGGGGAGGACTCCTGTTCCTAATAAGGCGAGTACACCGTTTGTTTATTACAAACTTTTTACGAGCTTCAAACAGGAGCGACTTATTTACACATACCTGTGTAGTTACTAGTTTATTTTTGTAATTTCTTGCGTGTTTGAGTGCTTACTATGCACAATCTCTTATGTTAATAGCAGTGTAGCGTAGAGTACCGCCCTCGTCATCGACCCTTGAATCGACCCTTGTATCATACAGGCTTCCGTTTGTTTTGATTAAAACAGCTCAGCGTCTTGTTAGACTGTCAGTCAGAGAGCACCGCAAGTTCCTGCTGCTAATAAGGCGTGTACACCGCCCGTTTATTACATATTTTTACGAGCTTCAGACACGAGCAACTCCAGTAATGGATAGGAGCTATGTGTCCTGTGAACAGATGCTTGCTGAGATGTTGACCCTTCGCTCACAGCTCCAGGCAGTGTTGGCTCCTTCACACAGCTTGACGCTTCTCTCAAGGGGCATCGCTGTGTGGGGTCGGATGCGGGGTTCCTAGGCAAATGGAGTACGTCCCACGTGTAGCCCGATCGTTCGACTGCTGTGGAGGCACCGGGTACTGCCTGCAGTGAGGTTAACACCTCATCTGGGGTCGAGTGGGAAATCATTCCAAAGTCTGGCAGACAGCAGAGGGGCAGATCTTAGGGTCCGGTTCGTTTGACGAACAGATTTCGGGCGTTATCTGTGGCTGAGGAAGTCTCTAAACCACACACAGTCATCCACCCCGTTCCAGAGGAAGCTTTTCCGCCTGCAAGGACTGGGCTTTCACAGAGGTTTTCTGGTAGCTGGGAGCTCCAATGTTAGGGGCGTAATGGAGCCCCTTAGGATCATGGGTGACAAGGAGGGAAGGAAACCAGTGTGCACTACTTGTGCATACTGGGGATAGTCATTCCTGATGTGGCAAGGGTGCTTCCGGATTCCATGAAGAGTACAGGGTGCAGCCAGCTGCAGTTGGTGGCCCACGTCGGTACAAATGACGCGTGCCGCTTTCGGTCAGAGGGGATTCTCTCTGGTTTCGGGCGGCTAGCGGAAATGGTGAAGACTGCCAGTCTTGCTTACAAGATTAAGGAGGAGCTCATAATCTGCAGCATCTTTGACACAACCGACTGTGGTCCTTTGGTGTAGAGCCGATTAGAGTGTCTGAATCAGAGGCTCACGTGGTTCTGTGACCGTGTAGGGCGCAGATTCTTGACTTGTGTCATCGAATGGCGGGTTTCCAGGTCTGGCTTAATAGGTCAGGAGTCCAGTAGGCACAGTTAGCGGCTACACGGGCAGCGGGGACTTGTGTGGAAGGGAGTGGGCCGTTTTATATTTTAGAGAGTCTGAGAAAACCACAAAAGGGGCGTGAGTGTTAAAGGGAAAGGTAAAACACAGTACAGTAGTTGTAGAAACGATCGGTATTGTTGTTGTGAACTGCCGTATCTTGACAATCGGGCTAAACTATTAATTGGGTCGTTTCACCAACCCCTGACTTGGAAGATATAGTTGCTGAACAGTTTAAAAAAAACATGAGTCTCACTTCATATAAGTACGCCACTCATAGAACTATAGTCGGTGGTGACTTCAATGTACGCTCGATGTGCTGGAAAAATTATACATTTAGATCCAGAGGCAGGCATAAAACGTCATCCGAAATTTTACTAAAGGCTTCCTCAGGAAATTATTTTGAACAATTAGTTCATGATCCCATTCGATGAGTAAATGGTTGCGAAAGTATACTTGACCTCCCGGAGTATCATGACGAATACAGGGATTACCGACCACAAAGCAGTTGCTGCTGGGCTGAATACCGTAACACCCACAATCATCACAGTCTCCACTCTTTCCGACCTGATCACTTAAGCGTAGAAACGATATGGAATAATTTCAAAGAGATAGTACCGAAAGCAATTGAGAGATATATACCATATAAATTAATGAGTGATGGTACTGATCCCCCTCGTGGTACACAAAACGGGTCATATCACTGTTGCAGAAGCAACGAAAAAAGCATGCCATATTTAAAAGAAAACAAAATCCCCACGATTGGCAAATTTTTCCAGAAGTTCGAAATATAGCGAGTACTTCAGTGCGAGATGCTTTTAATAATTTCCAGAACGAAACTCTGTCTCGGAGTCTGGCGTAAAACCCAAAGAGATTCTGGTCATACATCAAGCATACCAGTAGCAAGACGCAATCAATACCTTCACTGCGCAATAGCAACGGTGAAGTCACTGATGACAGTGCCACTAAAGCAGAGTTATTGAACATGGTTTTCCGAAACTCTATCACCAAAGAACACGAGGTAAATATTCCTGAATTTCAATCAACAACAATTACCAAGATGAGAAACATAGAAATAGATATTCTCGGTGTAGCAAAGCAGCTTAAATCACTTAATAACGACAGTGTCTCCGGTCCAGGTTGTATACCAGTCAGGTTCCTTTCAGAGGATGACGATAAAATAGCTCATTATTAAGCAATTATATACAAGCGCTCACTCGCAGAAAGTTCCGTACCTAAATACTGGAAAATACTGGAAAGTCACACCAAGACCCGAAAAGGGAAATAGGAGTAATCCACTGAATTACAGGTCCATATCATTAACATCGATTTGCAGTAGGGTTTTGGACACATACTGTGATCGAATATTATGAATTACCCGGAAGATGGTTCAATTGACTCTGAGCACTATTGCACTTAACACCGCAGGTCATTAGTCCCCTAGAACTTACAACTACTTAAACCTAGCTAACCTAAGGACATCACACACATCTATACCCAAGGCAGGATTCGAACCTGCGACTGTAGCAGTCGCGTTCTTCCGGATGGAAGAGCCTAGAACCGCTTGGCCACCGCGGCCGGCTATCCGGAAGAAAACGATTTATTAAAAAAATTCAGCACGGATTCAGAAAAGATCGTTCTTGTTAAACACAACTACCTCTTCATACTCTTGAAGTAGTGAGTGCTGTCGAAAGGGGATGATAAATTGTTTCCATATTTTTAGATTTCCCAAAGGCTTTCGACACCGTTCCTCACAAGCGTCTTCTAACCAAACTGAGTGCCTATAAAATATCGCCTCAGTTGTGCAACTGGATTCGTGGTTTCCTGTCAGGAAGGTCACAGTTCGTAGTAATAGACGGAAGTGTTGTAGGCCTTCTATTATTCCTGATCTATATTAACGACATAAGAGACAATCAGAGTACCCTTATTAGACTGTTTGCAGATGATGCTGTCATTTACCGTTTTGTAAAGTCATCAGATGACCAAAACGAATTTCAAAATGATTTAGATAAGATATCTGTATGGCGCGAAAAGTGGCAATTGACCATGAATAAAGAAATGTATGAAGTTATTCACATGGGTACTAAAGGATTTCCACTAAATTTCTATTAAGCGGTAAGATACACAAATCATAAGGCTGTGAATTAAAATAAATACTTAGGAATTACAATTTCAAGTAACATAAATTGGAACGATCACATAGATAATGTTGTGGGTAAAAAATTGTTCAAATGACTCTTAGCTCTATGGGACTTAACATCTGAGGTCATCAGTCCCCTAGACTTAGAACTACTTAAACCTAACTAACCTAATGATATCACACACATCCATGCCCGAGGCAGGATTCGAACCTGCGACCGTAGCAGCCGCGTGGTCCCGGACTGTTGTGGGTAGAGTAAAGCCAAAGATTGCGATGCATTCTCAGAACACTTAAATGGTGCAACAGGTCAACTGAAGAGACTGCTTGCACCACGCCTGTCCGCCATATTCGAGAGCATTGCCGTCTGGTGTGGGATCCGCAACAGGTGGGACTGACGGATGACATCGAAAATTTCAAAGAAGGGCTGCTCGTTTTGTGCCATCGCAAAATAGGGGAGATATGTGCCGCAGACGCGATACGTGAATTGGAGAGGCAATCATTAAAACAAAGGCGTTTTGAGTTGTGACGCGATCTTCTCACGAAATTTCCATTACGAGTTTGCTCCTCCGATTGCGAAAACCTTCTGTTGGCACCCAACTACATAGGGAGAAATGATGATCACGCTAATATAAGATAGTTCTCGCGCAGAAAACCTTAAATCGTTTTTCCCGCCCGCCGTCCGAGATTGGAACGTTAGAGAGACAGCTTGAAGATGTTTCATTGAACGCTTGTGTATAGCAGAGTAATCACGTAGATGTAGATGGAGCACGTCACACACTAATGTGACAAAAGTCATGGGTAAGCTCCTAAAACTGTGCAGCACCTCCTTTCTCCTGGCGTGTTGCAGCAACACCAGAAGGCATGGACTCAACAAGGCTCTAGAAGTCCCCTGCAGAAATAATGAGCCATGCTTCTTCTACAGCCATGCGCAATTGCGGAAGTGTTGCTGGTGGAGCATTTTGTGCACGAACTAACCTCCCGATTATGTCCCATAAATTTACGGTGGGACTCATCTTGAGGAAACCAAACCGTTCGCTCGCATTGTCCGGAAAGTTCTTCAGACCAGTCGAGGACAAATGTGGCCCGGTGACACGGCGTATTGCGTCCACTAAAATTCAAATACTGTTTGGGAACATTAAATTCATGAATGGTTGCAAATGATTAATGCTCGGTTCAGCTGCACCAGAGGACCCAGACCATTCCATGTAAATACAGCCCACTCCCTTATAGCCAGCCGCTGTGGCCGAGCAGTTCTAGGAGCTTCAGTCCGGTTCAGATTGCTCCAAGCACTATGGGACTTAACATATGAAGTCATCAGTCCCCTAGACTTAGAACTACTTAAAGCTAACTAACGTAAGGACATCACACACACCCATGCCTGAGGCAGGATTCGAACCTGCGACCGTAGCGGTCGTGCGGTTCCAGACTGTGGCGCCTAGAAACGCTCGGCCTCTCTGGCAGGCTGCCTCGGACATGGATGTGTGTGATGTCCTTAGGTTAGTTAGGTTAAAGTAGTTCTAAGTGTAGGGGACTGATGACCTCAGATGTTAAGTCCCATAGTGCTTAGAGCCATTTGAACCTCACCCTTATGGCCCCACCACCAGCAGCTTGTCTTGTTGACAACTTGTCCCCCTCGCTTGGGGGCTTCGCGTCTCACGAACACCCTACCATCAACTCTTACCACCTGGAGTCAGGAACCATTTGACAAGGATAGTTGTCTAGGTTCAAATCGATACCTTCACCAGCTCAGGGGAGGCGCTGAATGAGTTGTAGTGCGAGCGGTTGTCCATTGACGCCAAATTTCGCCGTACTCTCCTAACGGAAACGTTCGTCGTACGTCCCACACTGATGTCTGCGGATTTTTCACGCATTGTTACTTGCGTACTAGTGCCGACAACTACACGCAGATGCCGCTGCTCTCGGTCGTTAAGTGAAGGCCGTCGGCCACTGCGTTTCCCGTGGTGACAGGTAATACTTGAAATTTGGTATTGTCGGCACACTCGTGGCACTGTGGATCTCGGAATATACTTTTCCCTAACGATATTCGAAATGTAATGTCACATGCGTCTAGCTCCAACTACCTTTTTGCTTTCAAAGTGTGTTTATTCCCGTCTTCTGGCCACAATCACGTCGGACACCATTTCACATTAAATACTTGAGTACAAATAATACCTCCGCCAATGCACTTGATTTTAGTGACTTCATTGTATGTAACATACGTTCATAAGCCGCTTAGTCTGGAGGCTATAGTGATGGATCCGTGTTTCACCAGTGGTTACTCCACAGCACATGAGGTCTTCTCCTTCCCCTTCAAATTCCTTAAATGTGATTTCGACATTTCTAGATGTTCTTTGTTGACCCTTTTTGGCATTTGACGTGGTACCCAACAACGCACATGCGTTGAGACAGTTTATTCAGTTATTTTGGTACGACGATCGTCACGAAACATTTGCTCAGCTGTTTCGGAATTCCTGTCATTTTTCGTAGTAGATGGCTCTTCGCTAAAAACACATTCATCGTTCACTAAGACAGGTATTACCAATTGGCTTTAGTCCCTTCAGAATACCGATAACGAATCACACCGCCTATTTACTCATTTGCGCTTACGGGCAACGGTGCACGCCTAATGAAATGCTTTGAAACCTTGACAGGGTATGCAAATGCAGACACTTTCAATGTTCGGAAACTGGGTTAAGCGGCGTATCGGTTACCGAATTCTCCAACTCGGCAGCCTCAGACACACAACTAAGTTTGCTTTGACACTGAAGGCCGCGCTTAGGCTGCAGTGAGCCTCCTCCGCTTTCGTTCGGTACAAAGAAGCGAAGTTTCGCACACTACTCAGCTGTCATTTGGTAGCTGAACAGATGCCTGTCAGAGTGCTCACGTAGAACAATTTAGTTTCAGAAGCTATCCGTACAGGATCCAGCTGTGGCTGAAGCAAGTGTTGTCAGTATGTAGAAACACAAAATACGGAAAGAAAAGGATTAGTCAGAAATAGAAGCTCTGTATACTGCCGCTGACGGATCAGTCAGACTGACTGACCGACAGACCTCTAATTCTCTGCAATAGTGCGTCCTTCTGATGTGATATGGGGTGTGGGGGCGATCGTGGGAACAGCACACCGCCCTCACGGCCGTTGTCACCATCTTGGGGCCGCTGCTTGTCACTCAGGATTCTTCTCCACTGACATCAAGATGCTCACTGTATCCCGTTCTTGTGGTCCCAGCAAGCTAATGTGTCTTTGGATGTATCTGGAATTGAACCCCAGCTCTCTGTACACACAGTCTGACCACTCACCTAGAATGACAGGCAGAAAGAGTTAGCGTCATCCGTCCAAACAGCTCTCGGTTTGCTTAGGATCTTTTCGTGGCCTTCACAAGGCACATCCAGCAAATCATGAGAAATTTTCCAGTTTCTATCGAATGTCAGTGACTTTCTCTGTACAATACTGAAGCCGTTTTCTCACGTAATGAACACTGACATGAGCGAGCACGTAACTGTGAAAGAGTAGGTGAATAAAAGAAAAATAATTTTGTTTTTGCAAAAAGAATGGAAAATATTATCATCATCCTAAGAACCTACTTCCATACAAACAAGAATTTCAAACGGCAAACAATGTAATGTCAAGGAAGTTTTTCCGAATGTTATTTTTCCAGCACAAAGATGAAGAACGCAACAGCAGAGAAGGCTGCGAGACGGCGTCAGCTAATAGTTCGCTGACCAGGAGCGCACCATGACACGAGCGGCCTCTAGCTGAGGAGAATATAAGAGCCGTTCCTGACAGCCTCGGCCTCCTTCCGCCCCCACCTTTCCCCTTTTGACAGGTCCCAGGACTCGCACACGTCAAGTGATCATTCGTGTGCCGGAGATCATCGCCATCGGCTCTGTGTGTGTGCCGTCGTGTTAGTGCTTCAGTGTTACCACCGCCCACTCTCCATAGTTCACATGTGTCATCTCTATCGTCAGTGTTCGTGTACAGTGCTGACCGTTTTCTTTTTTTCTACACCTGTGAACGGCTTCGTGTTTTTTTACTCATGTGTCTACTGATTTTGTCCACCATTATGTTTTGTGTATCTGTGTCTTCCCTCATTCTATTTGTACTGTCTGTGGCCGAAGCGTAATATTGCCACTGCCAGCCCACCTTTTTATGTAAGGTATTAAAATAACAATAAAGGAAAAAACCAGCCTCGGCAGGACAGTACAAGTCTTACACGAGTAGATACGGACTATAAGAGAGCCGTAGAAGAACTGTTATACATTCCCATTACTTGCATGGACATTCTATAGCGAAAGAAACCGCTTATTTCCATGTCGACAATTGCTTGCAATCCACAGTTAAGTATTTTCAATCTACTTTATAGTAATAAAAACCATTAATGTACTTTGCTTGAATTTCTGTGTAGCTATCCGAGAAGCAGCACCCTTTAACAACCTATAAGAGCCGAGCGGGCAGGACCCCACAGTCATAGCTATCTAAGTACTGAATACGTTAATGTCATAGCAATATCGTTTATTCAAGAGCTCTGAACTGACGAATGATTGAATGTGTTTTCGAGATCTGGACAAGGAGATCTGGACAGGGCATGACAGAGACATTGTGTGTGGAAATGCTCTGGCTCGGTCTGAGGAAGGATGAATGTTGTTCTCCTCCTGTGACTTTCTATCACATGGTGGAACGGTAAAATGTTCCCTGTTACTTATTCAATAGATTTTACCCCAAATTTCGACGGTTTAAGTTTCTTCTAACAACTAGAGTAGAATAGTCGTATGGTATTGACTTGCAGCACGCTGCGGCATTGAAAGTCATTACGGCGCACACGAACACGAGGCCCCAATTCCACAGTACACCAAACGTCAATAGCGAGCAGTGAGCAATAGAAGTTTTGGCTTGACATATAGGGTGTGGAGGCGACAGTGCTTCAAACGGCTCTGATCACTGTGGGACTTTACTTCTGAGGTCATCAGTCCCCTAGAACTTAGAACTACTTATACCTAACTGACCTAAGGACATCACACACATCCATGCCCGAGGCAGGATTCGAACCTGCGACCGTAGCGGTCGCGCGGATCTAGACTGTAGCGCCTTGAACCGCTCGGCCACTCCGGCCGGCTGCGACAGTGGGATCAGCGGAGGATGAAAATCAGTAAGGTTCACGGGTCGTGACAAGCTTCCCACAGAAGAGGTGATTTGCCAAACAAGTCACACGAAGGACACAGCAAGCCAGAGACGAAGCTCACCGTGTTTCGTGTGAAAGCATGATAATCAGACAGTATCAAACGAATCTCTTCAGGTATCTGATCTCGTGCGAAAGGATTCCACAGTCACTTGCAGCAGCTGCTGCCAGTCCTCACAGCTTCATGACGTCCCTCCAGTGGTGCGTGAGCGTTGGACGCCAGTCGCTTGAATGTCAGATCCATTATACTGCGTTTAACTTATGGTGCAACTGCAATGCACTTGCAACGCAACATGCGTGCCACTGCCTAGCAACGACTGCGACACAACTACTTTGTTAGTTGTCTCGCGATTCTGAAGCGACCACGTGCGACTCCCATGGTAGAAGGACAAAATAATGGAAAGTTGTTATACGAACATGCTTACCCACATGATCTAACGCCATCCCGGCTAGCTACCAAGCAAAGTGGCACAGTGGTTAGCACTCTGGACTCACATTCGGGAGGGCGACGATTCAAACCCGTGTCTTGCCATTCAGATTTTCCTGAATAGCTCCAGACAAACTCCAAGCTAGTTGCTGTAAAAAGGGCCCGGTAGACTTCCTTCCCCATCCTTGACACAAGCTGAGCTTGTGCTAGGTCGCTAATGAGCTCGTTTTCGAAGGGACGCTGAACCCAATCTTCCATCCTTCGTTCCATCCCAGCTACCCTGCCCCAACAAACAATACATGCCAGACTGCTCCTGTTTTTTTCGAAATGATGGCCAAACATAATATGCAGTAGGTAAAAAACCAATCGCCACTATCGAGAGTGGAGAAATCATTCTTCGACTTCTGTGGTCAGCAGAGCTTTATCACAGATGGCAGTCTGAGCAATTTTCAGTGCCAGATATAGAAAGCATGACGAATAAGCAATTTCGGCGTTTTAGAAGCGAAGTGCTAGAACTGACTAGTGCTGCTCTAGGCATCTGAATTCATCACAGTTATAATCTGAATTAGAACGCCACACCTATCTCCCACGATAGCAAGTACTGAACAGTTAAAATTTGCAATTTGATGCTAGGAGCCCAAATGTTTAGTTCTGAGAAATGACAATGTTATTTCGGATTTCTTTATATTAACAAGGGCTGGAATACAATAGAGATGTGTCGTATAGAATGAGTTAAAATTTCTAAGCATATGGATTTCTTTGATAATAAATTGCTGTACTTAACGTTTTCTCCACAGTTGGGAAATGCTCAGATTGATAAGTGTATTGGTGCTGTGGCAGTGTAAATACTTATAAAGTTGAAAAAATTTTTTTAAAAACACAATCCAGGATATCAGAGCGTGTGAGTATAATAAAAACATGAGGGTATATCACTTGCACTGAAATCCAACAAATATACAGCCATCTTGAATAGTCGCTGAGTAACCGCTTTCCCCAATGATTCCAGGAATTCTGAAAGAATGTTATCTACCAGTATTGCCTTGTCTGATCGCAGCACCTACAAACCTCTAATAAACTGTTATTCCAACCCCCAAAACCTCTGTCCACTCCTCCGCCCTCTTAGACAAGGTCGTTTGCTAAAGAAGAGAGACTTATTACATCGGGAGTCTTCGGCCAGCATTACTGACGATTTTTATTCAAACTTTAAGCAGTGGCTCGGCTCGAACGCTAGGCCGTTTTAATTAGTAGTCAAATATACTCACTGTAGGCCACATAATCTACAGTACAAATGGCAGGGAATTCTAAATGTCCGAATACTTTTTCAGAATCTAAAGTGGATAATGATTTAGGTTTTATTTTATCTGATGTAATATTTTATCTTTAATTATTTTGCGTACATTTCATATAAATCATGTACTCTGGCATCTATGATCCTAAACCACTTTCTCGTCAGCAGTTACAACCACGTCCTAAGGAAGGCCCAAAGCCGAAATAACTGTTTGAATGCGTTTTATACTTAGTTTATGTGCAGATACAATATAGGCACGCAAATAAGGAAAATAGTTAGATAAGACTCCTACAAAGGACGCTGAATACTTAGTACAATATTCATGGCGACACAATGAAAGGATGAAGCAAGAAGGATATAATAAAATAATGAGGTAAGATAAAAGAGGGAATATCTGGCTGGAGAAAGTCTAGTACTATTATAAAAAAGGGCAAATTTGAGGGATAAATTTCTGAGAATGTGCGACTGGAGTACAGCACTATATGGAAGTGAGTCATGGGCTGTGGGAAGTCTGGAAAAGAATAGTAGCATTTGAGACGTATTGATACAGAAGTATGCTTAGAATTAAATGAGGGACTGTAAAAGGAATGAGAAGGTTCCGCTTGGAACCGGCTAGAAAATGAGCGTCTGGAAAAATAGTTACACGAAGAAAGAATAGGATGGCTGCGCATGTGTTAAGACTTTTGGGTATACGTCCCAGGGTACTAAAGAAGCCGCAGTGGGCAAACTGTGTGAAGGAAAACAAAAAATACGCTTTCCAGTCACATTAACGTAACCACCTGCCTGAAACCTCAATAATCATATTTTGCAGTGCGGACCGCTGCTGGACGTGTAGGATGAGCGTCATTGAGGTTCTGGAAGGTACCGACAGGGATGCGAAGTCATGCCGACTCCAGTGTCGCGGCCAGCTGGGCCAGGTTTCTGGTTTGAAAATCCATGGCGCAAATAATCCGATCACGTTAATCCACAGATTCTCGTTTGGGTGTAAGTCGTTGGAGTCTGGTGGGCACCACAGCATGGTAAATTCATCCTGGTGCTGTGCAAACCGTGTGGCACGTTACACACTGTCCTGCTGGTAAAGGCCATCGTGCCGAGGAAAACCAAACTGCTTATAGGGGTGGACATGGTCCTCAGGGACAGATGTCGTGTGACTAGGCCCTCCAGTCGGGTAGATGGTTCGCCGGGTTCGAGTCTTTCGATTTGACGCCACTCTGACAACTTGTGCGTTGATGGGGATGAAATGATGATTGTTAGGACAACACAACACCTAGTCCCTGAGCGCAGAAGATCTCTGACCCAGCCGGGAATCGAACCGGTCCCTTAGGACTGACATTCTGTAGCTACCGGTGGCAGACAAGGACAGATGTATACTTGTATTCATCAATGAGATCGCCCAGGGAGTGCGAAGAAAACATTCCTCACGCCATACCACTCCCTCTTTCAGCAAGGAATCTTTGCTTTCAGGTATTTCATGCCGTAATCGCCAGCGGTTATTTGTCTGGTGGACCGGAATACGTGATTCATCTGAAAATACAACCAGCCACCACTCACTTGATGAGAGTCCAGTTGCGGTCGTGGCGTACAAATTCCAGCCTTCATCGCCGATTAACAGCAGTCACTTTGGGAACATGACCCAGGCGCCTGTGGCGGATGTCCATACGCGGCAACGTTCGCCGAATGCTCGTTGAGGAGACGTTGTTGGTAGCCCCTCGGGTCATCTGGGCTGTCATTTGCTCAACAAATGGCTCTGAGCACTATGGGACTCAACTGCTGAGGTCATGTCCCCTAGAACTTAGAACTAGTTTAACCTAACTAATCTAAGGACATCATACACATCGATGCCCAAGGCAGCGATCGTAGCGGTCTCGTGGTACCAGACTGCGGCGCCTAGAACCGCACGGCCACTTCAGCCGGCTTTGCTCAACACTTCCACTGATAATCGCCCGTACACCCCTCTGCAGCCGTCGTTCACCTGTGTTATCTATGGTCTGTGGTGCACCACCGCTGCCTCGTCGCCCGTTTATGAAAGCGCTGTTTTGCCATACGCGCTATACTTTAACCACGGCGGCACGCGAATAGTTCACTGTCTTAGCCGCTTCAGAAATGATTCCACTCTTTTCCCGAACGCCGATGATCACGACTGTTTGGACGTAAGATATATGACTCCTTTTCCGCAGAATGAGATCGACTGCACTGTAATCCGCGTCCTCCGACACGCCTTATATACCGTCCACTGCTAGTGCTGCTACTTACCGCCCGTGAGCGGTTACTGCACGTTAACGTCGAACATAGATGGTCGTCGCATTAATGTGACTTAGCCGTACATCGTATAGCCAACAAGTAATTTACGAACTTGGGTGTCAGTGATAGTTTGAGATGAAGAGGTGAGCAGGTAGAGAAGCGTTGGTGGCCCGCATTAAACCAGTCACAGAATAGTGACCTAAAGAATGTGGGAGGAGGGCTAGCTTAATAGAGCAAATTCTAAAATATTACATCATCCACACAACAAACATATGCAATGATATATTCAAAAAATTGAATGTTATTGGATATGGGAAGGAAAAATGTTGGAAGACTTAGTTAGTCAATCAGTATGATGTGCTGATTATAAAAGATTAGTACCTTGCAACGAACGTAAATACTGTTATAATTTTATTTTTAATCAATTATAAGAGTGCAATGAATACCGTTTCATGTTTCATTTTCTTTATAATTGTGTGCTACTAACTATGCTAGCATCTGTTCGCGTTACATTTCGCTGGGACTGTGAGGGGAAAGTACGTCTAGGCAGGTAGACCGCTTAGACGGCTAGCGCGTTAAGTTTCCATTTTGTTCTCCACACGCTGAGTAATGTGTGTGTTGTAGACATTTCCTGGGTAGGTTGTACGCGACGTTCTGGAGCTAGTGCGGTTTCAGAACTTTGAATAATCAGCAGAACGTTGCCCAGGAGGTTAAAAGGATATATTTTCAAACCGTTTGATTGTTGTACTCTTCGACGAAACAACAGGGGACTACGCAACAGGGGACAGATTCAGGCGATGACTGCAGCAAACCACAAGTTGAAGACACTGTTGGCTGCACTCATGGAAATTCTGAGTAGCAGTTCGGTAGCTTGCAGTGGTTCTCAGAGAAATATTGTAGTAAAACATATTATGATAAGCTGAAAGATCACTTCATCTTTATATCTTAAAAGTCTGCGAAAGACTTAGAGAAAACACAAAACGTTTCTAAACAGTCCCAACGTAAACATTTTCCTCAGTGTAAAAAGTCTTCAATTATCGGATTGTGCCATCGAGTATTGTATATTTGAGGTATAAATCGCCTACATGTCGTTTTAAAATAAATATAGCAAGCGGTGGAGCTCACACATATCTTGTAAGTACATCCTCATTTCTTTTCCTTTCTTTGTTGGTATATGGCCATCGCCACGAATCCACCCATCACTCGCTTATTTTGTAACAAGTTGAAACTGTCCAGAAGCGTAAAATTGAAGAATTTTTATATAATAGCACTCTTAGCGAATCCATGGCTTCTTTCAATCGATTTATAAACGTCAGCCGGCTGCAGAAACCGAGCGGTTCTAGGAGCTTCAGTCCGGAACAGCGCGCCTGCTACGGTCGCAGGTTCGAATCCTGCCTCGGGCATGGATGTGTGTGATGTTCTTAGCTTAGTTAGGTTTAAGTTGTTTCTAAGTCTAGGGGACTGATGACCTCAGGTGTTAAGTCCCGTACTACTTAGAGCCATTTGAAGCATTTCTTTACGTAGATCAGGCACTTCAGCACTAGCGAGACAAACGATCACCTGTATCGGTAGATCGTTTTTTCTTTTCTTTTTATAAGTACAATAAGTTACATGTCGAGTAACGCTGTGACAATGAAACTCAAGTCACCAACATGTTAAACCTTTCCCGAGAAACTCAAGAAACAACAGAAAACGAGAAGTGTTACGTGACTCGTCCCAAAAGTTTAAATTATTATCGTACCAGTGCTATTTCCTAATATTTTGAATCACTTTTTCACCATGTAACTTCAACCATCGCAGCTATAAAGAGGTTCCGAACTGCTGTGTGTCTGACAACGTATGTCAGGTGTGATAGATTACACGTTCTGCTGAGGTCGATGCTCATTGGCCACAACATTGCAACTGGAAGTAAGCCAGTTTATTTAGAGAGCGTTGTTGCGTAAAATTCACTCTCGCCGTAGCTCCAAGAAGAGAACATAGGTTTGAGAGTGTTGTAGGTTTTTCGCATTCCAGTATTTCAGTGCGGTGTTCTTTTATGAAAACAACGTGTCCTTAACGTGTCGCGTTTGTAAGTAACCATGGAGTGAGATGACGCGGTAGATAGACTGACGGTTTTACCTGCTGTGTCTTTGTCAATGGTGTTTACCCACCTGCCGTTACTTCCTGACTGGGAATATGGTTGGTGAATACCTTGCAAAATCGGGGCCAAGGACATTTTTTGTAGAATACGGTTTCATCTTTCTGTTCACCCAGTTCCGCCATATATTTGGTAGCAACATTTATTAAGGCACCGGAAATGTTTATCCTTTCTTCTGCCATTCATCTTTCCGTGAGTGACACATAGAATGTTTCGTTACTGAAGTCATCTGCTGTATGTTCTGTGTTGCATGCACATTCGCTATGATCACTATTTTGATAAGACGGCCTTAGGTAACAAAAAATTATTGAATTAATTGCGGTTCCACTGTTTGAGGAAGTGTGAATATTGTTTTTGGGCAGAGTACAGGAATCTGATAAAGTCGTTATAGCGTCCACGACAATATTTCCACATCAGTACGTTAGGAAGTATATTGTCAATACTTTTTTTATTCTTTGCTAGCTGAAGATTCATTCCGTCGTATACAACTGGAAATTGGAAGCCATAGTTGTCTGTTACAGTCATCAACTAACTCTGCTTGATCTTCATTACGCTTCATAAGCCACTTTGCAAATTCATAGTTACCCAATCTTATGCCTGCCATATTCATACAAACAAAAACCACGCTTTATCCGTGTCCTATTAAATTGAGTGGATATAAGTAACGAGAAGGTAATTTCCATGCCCTGTGTGACGTCCGAATGCAGCGGCTAGATTCTAGATATGTCGCGAGTGTACAGGCTGTACCAAAAGTCCCAATACCCCCATCTAACTGTGTAGTAATTCCTTGTACTTGTTGCTGGTGGTATCGATTTTTGTGAGAAGAATGGCTGATTAACCCACTTACACACTGGAACAACAAGTCGTCATGAGTACTTGGGTTCACACTAGGCAAACACTGAGAGATTTGGGAAATGAATTCACCATTAATGTCCATCCAGGTCACTTAGTCCATTTCAAAACGAGGATATGAACGGTTTTAAGTTTAAGTCTGGCATCTGTCACCGTAGAATCGTTAATGGGATGTTAATTTCCCGTGATCGCTTGCGTTGCGACTTTTTGGCGAACGTTCCACTGATGCTGCAACTTCTGCACATCGTTGTTCTCTTCTTCTTGGTCTTTCAGAGCGCGGTTTGTATTTTACAGAAGCAGTTTCAAGCAGCTGCTTCTCCGAATAAAATATTGTTGGTTTCGGTGGCGCAGCCATATTAATCCTAATGGTGAAATCATTTCAAATCTAATTGTTTTCCCAGTGTGAGGTCGTTCATGGACCCAGATGCTGATGGCGATTAGTTGTTCCAGAGTGTAATTGGATTCATCGGTTATCCTTCTCACAAGTCAATATTACTTGCCACAAGAAAAAGCAATTATTACGTATTTAGATGTGGGGTAATGGGACTTTTGGTACAGCCTGTAGTATACGAACACTCTGCTACATACAAGTGTGTTTTAAATGCCATGGTACGTCACAAGACAATCGACTATGGACGTTGGATGTTAATCAGTGTACGAGGCATGGGTCATACAATATCGCAGAGTACGAAAGAATTGCTTCATCCGAGGTGAAGAATCCTAATGATTGATCTGCTTAATCACAGAGACTACATGCGTAAACACTCACGCAGGACAACCACAGGTGTCTGACGAATGGACGTAGCGCCATCTCCGCAGAGCCACACAGGGAAATCGTAGGGGTACAGTGAGTTAGACGGCCCCTGATCTGAGTGTTGAACTTCATGTACCTTGTTCTACCAGTACTTAACTGCGACAAATGGACTGTATGCGGCGCAGCATCCGACAACCGATTCGCGCCTCAATGCCTCCCCATGACATTTGACCATTTGGGTTGTCACTAGCGTACAATGCGAACTATATGGTTGGCAGATTCGGTACTACGGAACGAAACTTGTTGGACTGCCTGCCGCAGTTTACCAGGCGAAAGAAAGTAAGGAAAACAGCATATCAAATGGAATCTCAAACCGGAGCCAAACCGTAAAATCAGAGTGTAGGACGACGTTCGACATGGAAACAGCTAGGACTGAGGCACTAGACTCATATTCCGCAGAAAAACTGCTAAAATTGCCGTTCCGCTATCCAGATTTGGGTATTGTGTTGCTTCCCTCATGTCGCTTGTGGAAAATATCGGGATCGTTCCTTTGAAAAATCACGGTAGATTTCGTTTTCCATTCAGGCTGTTGAACCGTTCCTAATACCCTCGTCGTCGACGGGACGTTGTACTCTTCTTCCCTTCTTCGTTAACAATAGGCGCCTGATATAAGTTCAAGATGTTGTGGATTTGCATGACGATTTGACGTGATACCCTTTCAAGAAAAGCGTCCCGAGTGTTTTTATTAAGTGTAACAAAAACAGTATTAAATTATTCTTCACTGTATAGTACGATGGTCAGTGTCTTTTCACTGTCATATGCACCATATGAAAAAAAGTCGTCTTTACGTTCTTCATCGAGCGGGGGACAGAGAGGGAAAACTATGACAGCAGATGAATGATTGTCATAACAAATGCAAGTAACATTAAATGTGTTTATGCTTACTATCCAATAGCTTGTTAAGGCGCAGCTGTTTCCATGTTAAATTCCTTAATCAGTAGAATTCCAATTAAGACTGCTATTAACAGAAGGAAATGCTCTTCAGCTCTGTCAGTAGTGTATGGCAGAGTAATCCGGCTTTTATCTTCTCAACGTTGATATCTACCAAGCCGGCTGAAAAGTAATGCCACCGTATTTTTTATGCGAAAACCCTTCAAGCTTTCTAAGTAAAAAAATATTTACTGACATTCTACATCTCTGTTATTCACATCTACATATCTGCAGTGCTCTACCGCTGCAGGGCTCAGAATTCTGGCGTGTAACATTGCCGTGTGTAATGGAATTATGTCGGTGCGTCAGAAACAACATACTGTAATATCAAGTTTTGAATTCGAAGAGTTCGTGCACAAACGGAGCAGCCTCTATTTCAGCAAGACAACGCCGGATCACAGACGAGCGCTACGACATCTGCAACCATAAAACGTCATGGATTTGCTATGATCGACCGCCCTCCCATCCTCCATACAGTCTCGACTTGGCTACACGCGATTTTCATCTGTTTCGATTCGTGAAGAACCCTTTCGAGGACTCCACTTTGATAGTGGTGAAGCGGGGTATTCAGATCTTCTATGGCGACGGTATCAACAAACCGGTCTCTCGTTGGCAGAAACGTATTAATCACCTGAGTGATTATGCTGAGAGATAAATATATTGAGATGAAGAGTAAAGATATAAAACGTTAATATAGTTGGGTTTATCAGAAAAGCCTTAAGAGGTATCACATAAAAAGATCGGAGGCACTAGTTTTCATCACACCTTCTTACAAAATGCGTCGCCTCTCATTTTAAATGGGAGATAAAATAATAACTACCTAACTTACTCCATATCCATAAAACGTATTCAAAATTTTAATTGGACGCTAGAACTGAGAAAGGTCTTTTGAAGCATGACTCCAGGAAATGTTGGCGGTCATGAAATACTATTCAAATATAATGAAAACATTTGATCATCGTCACATCGTGATGTCTTCTTTAAATGGAAAATTGTGATTACGTGTCTGTGGCTGTGATCCAAATATTTCGCACTACTACTGTATTAATTCTGATTTTATTCGCATTTGACAGCCACTGGCTATCACTGATGTACTGCTGGAGTCGATGGGTGGAGCTCTCGCCATTTATGAAAAGACAACTGCATTTCACGAAGCAGTTGCTCTTCACACCAGCCAAGAGCAATTAGCGCTCCTTGCCAACATCTCTAGATCTCAGCAAGCATATATCTTCCTTCTGCTACTTATATTGTAGTTAAAGAGTTTTTTATTGTTCTCTTTATCTTCATGTGTATTCTTATAGCTTTCTCACTACCCCATTCACAAAATATGTAAAGGTCTGAGAATTGATCGGATATTGGTAGAAACAGGTCACCAGTTTTTAAAATAAAACACTTTACTCTGTCTAGACTGTTTTTATTATGTTTTTAGCTAGCAAACGTCATTTCAAAAGCTGTTAAAGTGTGATTTTAGTTTCTGCAGTTTCGCCTGGCTTTAGCTTGGATCTGGATGTGCCGTTTGCACACACAGTTTCCAGGTAAACCGTGATTGTGTAAAGGGGTTTGAAAGACATCACGAAAAGACAAAGCGGATACAAAATATACCTAGGAAAATTCATAGCTACTGGTGTGCAAAAAGACAATGGAGAAGTCTCAGGCATGTACACAACGAAAGAAACAATAGCGTGCGTAGCTGAATCTGGAAAATAAGTGGTAATATGGAAGAAGGCACAGTTAGTAGTCACATAAAGAACAGTCAAGGTATACTGTATGTCGCTTATAGTGACAGATAGAACACACACATTCATATAAACCCGCAAATGTCTCGCACTAGAAACGAAAAAAAAAAGAGTAATAATGTCAAGATACCTAGCGCTTTATGATGGTTGTAGGGCTTATGAGTCTAAGTGGTCGATAGTAAGTGTTCTCAAAATTCTGAAAACCAATGACCTGAACGAAAGCTTCAGTACAACAAAGATTTGCCTAAATAATGTTTAGTGTCTAAATAAGGAACAAAAAAATCTTCGATATATAATGAAAGTTACATTTTATTAGTAGATTAAGGTAAAATACGCTACTGGCCATTAAAATTACTACACCAAGAAGATGACGTGCTACAGACGCGAAATTTAACCGACAGGAAGAAGATGCTGTGATATGCAAATGATTAGCTTTTCAGAGCATTCACACAAGGTTGGCGCCGGTGGCGACACCTACAACGTGCTGACATCAGAAAAGCTTCCACAGATTTCTCATACATATACGGCAGTTGACCGGCGTTGCCTGGCGAAACGTTGTTGTGATGCCTCGTGTCAGGAGGAGAAATGCGTACCATTACGTTTCCGACTTTGATAAGGGTCGGATTGTAGCCTATCGCGATTGCGGTTTATCGTATCGAGACATTGCTGCTCGGATTGGTCGTGATCCAATGACTATTAGCTGAATATGGAATGGGTGGGTTCAGGAGGGTAATACGGAACCCCGTGCTGGATCCCAACGGCCTCGTATGACTAGCAGTCGAGATTACAGGCATCATTTCAGCATGGCTGTAAAGGATCGTGCAGCCACGTCTCGACCCCTGAGTCAACAGATGGGGACGTTTGCAAGACAACAACCATCGGCACGAACAGTTCGACAATGTTAGCAGCAGCATGGACGATCAGGTCGGAGACCGTGGCTGCGGTTACCAAAAATGTTCAAATGTGTGTGAAGTCTTATGGGACTTCGCTGCTAACGTCATCAGTCCCTAAGCAGACACACTGCATAACCAAAATTATTCTAAGGACAAACACACACACACCCATGCCCGAGGGAGGACTCGAACCTCCGCAACTGCGGTTACCCTTGATGCTGCAACACAGACAGGAACGCCTGCGATGGTGTACTCAACGACAAATCTAGGTGCACGAATGGCAAAACGTCATTTTTTCGGATGAATCCAGGTTCTGTTTACAGCATCATGATGGTTGCATCCGTGTTTGGCGACATCGCGGTGAACGCACTTTCGAAGCGTTTATTCGTCATCGCCATACTGGCGTATCACTCGGCGTGATGGTATGGAATGCCATTGGTTACACGTCTCGGTCACCTCTTGTTCGCACTGACGGCACTTTGAACAGTGGATGTTACATTTCAGATGTGTTGCGGTCCGTGGCTCTACCCTTCATTCGATTCCTGCGAAACACTACATTTCAGTAGGATAATGCCCGACCGCATGTTACAGGTCCTGTATGGGCCGCTCTGGATACAGAAAATGTTCGACTGCTGCCCTGGACAGCACATTCTCCAGATCTCTCACCGATTGAAAACGTCTGGTCAATGGTGGCCGAGCAACTGGCTCGTCACAATACGCCAGTCTCGACTCTTGATGAACTTTGGTATCGTGTTGAAGCTGCATGGGCAGCTGTACCTGTACACGCCATACAAGCTCTGTCTGAGGTGGGGTTGCGTTGTTTTGGAGAAGGAGACCAGACAGCAAGGTCATTGGTCTTATCGGATTAGGGAAGGGCGGGGAAGGACGTCGGA
The DNA here is from genome assembly GCF_021461385.2 of Schistocerca piceifrons. Taxonomy (NCBI): domain Eukaryota; kingdom Metazoa; phylum Arthropoda; class Insecta; order Orthoptera; family Acrididae; genus Schistocerca; species Schistocerca piceifrons. Next base: position 49,061,148 of record NC_060138.1, read on the forward strand.
CATGCCTTTTCAAAGGAACAATCCCGGCAATTGCCTGGAGCGATTTAGGGAAGTCACGGAAAAGCTAAATCGGGATGGCCGGACGCGGGATTGTGCCGTCGTCCTCCCGATTGCGAGTCCAGTGTGCTAGCCACTGCGCCACCTCGCTCGGTACGATCTCTGTCTGACTCGATGCCCAAACGTATCAAGGCCGTTATTACGGCCAGAGGTGGTTGTTCTGGGTACTGATTTCTCAGGATCTATGCACCGAAACTGCGTGAAAATGTAATCACATGTTAGTTCTAGTGTAATGTATTTGTCCAATGAATACCCGTTTATCGTTGCATTTCTTCTTGGTGTGGCAATTTTAATGGCCAATAGTAGTATTAAACCAAGTCAAATGAGGAAAACTTTTCAACATACTGAAAAATTTAACAGCACTAATAAAAATACGTATAATTTTTGGTGTATTAGTAGGTGATAATACGGAAAATAAAACTTCATTTGTCAATAAGAGATACGAGTAATATATCACCTTTATGTTCCTACACCTGTTAAAAGAAATTTGTCATGGAGTTGAAGAATATTTTTCCCATGTGCAAATTTAATATAAACTAGAGACAGTTTGTCATGAGATTACTTTCGCAGTCGATCAGCACATCAAAAGAAATGAAAAAGGTCGTTACCGTGTGCATGGTTCCAGGTTCAAAATGTAACAGCAAAATATTATATTTCTAGCTAAAGATTAAAATAAATGGCTCTAAGGGGAATGGACTCCGTAAGTGAAAACAAATTCTATAAACTCTTCGTTGATCCATTATGGATCGTGGGACGACGGCTGGCATGAAATTCTTGATGCTGTAATTTACCAACAGCCGTATGTATTGTTGAAATTTATTTTACTTTATGAACTTCTACGTGTTACTAGTTTCGGCAATATATTGATGCTATGACGGGTGGGGCCTGAAGATGGCATCGATATAATGCCGAAACTGGTAGCACATAGAAGTTCATAAATTAAAATAAATTTATACAATACATACGGCTGTATTCCATCAAGAAATGCAACTGGACAAGGAGCTTGAAGTTTCATTAGTCTAATCTGTATTTAGATGATATTAACGAACAACACAAAATCGAAAAAATGAGTAGTTGTTGCAGTAAAAGAGGACGCTAAATGGAGAATTAAAAAAGGAGGTATTCCAAAATTTTATAAAACCATGTGAATAGCTTTCGTGCGTGGAAGTGGGACGTCGATACTTGACTAGTTGGACGCATCACAGATTCTACAGAGTCTGAAACACGTCGCCGAATTTACATAAGGTTAGGTTAGGGTCAGTGTGGTATGAACAGTAGTAACAACTCAGCTGTGAGTAGCAAAAAATATCTCTGACATAACTGGAATGATATGTGGTCAGGATAAACAGAAATAGGTCCGAAGCGCGGGACGATCACAGATGAGCTGGAATGATTTATGAAGTACTTTACTTATAGACTTAATAGGCAGTATCTTAGTATCTGTGTGCAGAATATGAAGTTCTTCCGGCAGATTTATTAGCGCCGCAAGCAAAACAAAGTAAGAAAACTCTGTTCTGCATTTATTGGTTCTTTCCACCTGACTCCTTTTCAGTCTCTCATTTCATATTCATACTCCGTAGGTAGGCGATTATGAGACGCGTGGATGAAGGTCGTATCCTCTGTCCCTCTGGGAGTGTACGCGTCGGTGAGCGCAAATTCTGATCACGAATTGCTCGCCCGTGACTTTCCGATGTGATCGTTCTGTAGACCTCGTTTTCCAGCCACCCAACCTTCCCTTTCTTTCTCCCATGAGGGTAATACATCCGGGGAAGGGTCGATTGTGGTCACTTCTATCTGTGGTTCCGGAACGAGTCTGTGGTCGTGTTAAGACTGCGTTACAGAGAGAAAGTTCTCGAGTTGTCCTTTCTGGCTGAACACTTCCGCAGCGGTCAGAAAGTTGTTCTGTACAAAACTCACATTTTAAATGTTACCTTCTAAAGAATAATGCTTTGTTTGAAGTTGGCGCACACACTCCTTGATCCTAGGTAGACTAATAAATCATTCTTGCGGCGTAGACTAATATAAATTAATAGATCCCAAATTTGAGCTTCATGAAGAGTTAATACAGTTAGAATGTTTCGCCAGATGATTGAAATATAACTGACTTAAGCACACAACATCACGTTCCCTCGTAGTAGTCAACACGGAAACTGTTTGTGGCACTGGTAAAAATACCAGAAATTGCTTAGCTTCAAACACAATTAACACCGTACGGTTAACACGGTTAAAATGCCAAAATCGTCACTGTATCGCTTCAGAATACGTTTTGAAATCATTCTTGATTCTAAACAACTTTTTCTTCTTTTTGCATTTTGCTGGCAGTCATTGCTTCGGTTCAGGGCGTTCAGCGTTGGGGTTATCAGCTCATATAATTCAAAAACTCAAGTTTTATTCGACTGAGGTATGAGAAAGCAATTATTTCCTATTACTTCCTGGAAGCCTACAAGCGTGTAAGTCTTCTGATAAAAGAGTTTCCATTTAATTTTTCATCTGCTGTTCTTCCTAGGCCCACTAAAGTAGTTTGTACTTCATAAGTCCACCTACGGTTGTGTATCATTAAGTAGCACCACATATGTACAGGCTTCCAGCGTTTCTTCCTTCAATGAATCATAATTATAGCTTAGGATCTGTTTCTGTTCTAGTTGAATATAGTAATGAATTAAAGACGACTCACATTCTTGCAAGAACATAGTTATTGTTTCGTCTAATCCCCAAACATGATTCATCACAGTTGTGGCGTCGTGAGCGGAGTTTTCCATTTTTTTAAAATAAAAAAGGAACAATGAAAGTAATAACGAAATGGAGATGTCCCAGCTCTAGTGAAGCATATATTGGTATCCAAAATTAAAGCAACAAACCGCTATTTCCCCGTCCTGTGTGTACATCAAGATATAATCATACAAAACTGTCAACAGATGTCCGTACAATAGTGTTCTGCACAGAAGGTGGTATTCCGGTCAACGGACAACGGAAAACTACGCCAGCAACGACGTCAGGGCACTTACCAAACATGTTAATGTGTGCTGGGTCGCTGTGTATACCATAGTCACAGACGGGGCGATACGCACAATGAAGACGCCTACCAGAATCTCTGTGGTGGAGGTCCATAAGAAGAATGGGAGCAGGACATCCGCAAACTGATGTGGCCCGATGGATTAATGTGGATCGTTCTGTTGCGTCTCAGTTGTGGGGACAAGTTACAGAGACGGAAACACTATCCCGATGGGCAGGGCATGGTCGGCCATGTGTGTTATCAGAAAGAGAGGAGAGTTATTTGGATGTAAGGACAAGACGGTACCGCGTTAGTACTGCGCGGCAGCTGGAACTTGACCCTGTAGCAACAACTAGACGTGTTGTATCGAGACAAATGGTGTACTGAAGGCTTCGGTAGAGGGGCCTATATTGTCGGAGACCTGCTGTACGTGTACCTCTGACGCCTCTTCACAGAAGGTAACGTCTAGAGTGGAGTTTTCAACATACCACCTGGACGTCGAACAGTGGACCAATGGTCTTTTCAGAGATGAATCCCGATTTGATCCGAATAGTGATTCTCCAAGCATTCTTATCTGGAAGAAATGTGGATTACGGTTCAGGGACCCAAGCATTGTGGAAAGAGACCGACACAGAGGAGGATCCCTTATGATGTGGGCAGCGGTTATGTGGATCCCGCGAACCCCTCTTTATGAAATTGTACGGGTGAATCGGCAAGGTTTAACTGCTGTCAGGTATCGTGACGAGATCTTGGGACCCCATATGCGATTGTTGCGAGGTGGTGCGGACCCAGACTTCGTACTGATGAACGATAATGCTCGACCACATAGAGCACAGTTTGCGATGTTTCCTTGGAAATGGGAAATGCACGCATGTCTTGGCCTGCTACTCTCCCGCTTTGGCTCCCATATAGCATGTCTGGGGTGCACTCTGTAGACGGGTTTCATCAAGTCAGCATCCACCAACCCGTCTCCAGGACATGCGACCAACTTTGCAGGAAGTATGGGAGTCATTACTCCAATATGAGATTGATGACTTCATTCACAGCAGGCCCCGTTTCTGTCAGGTCAGAGGTGATCACGCCCCATATTGAGAACATTAACTAGTTGTCGAAATGTGTGTGCATATCCGTTATGTTGGAAAAAACTAAGAACATTTTTGTCTACAGATATGCATATAGCAGTTATTTATGTCCTGTATTCTCTACACCGTTTCTACTTTACTATCACCTCTTTATACTCTTTCGCAGTCTGCCTGCTTAGCTGAGGGGCAACGTGTCTGCCTACCATGCAGCGGACCCGGGTTCAATTCCCGGCCAAGAAGGAGATTTTTCTGTGTTCGTGGTCTGGGTGCTGTGTTATCCTCATCATCACTGAGACGTGAATCGCCCAATGTGGCGTCATCTGAAATAAGACATGCAACCCGGTTTCCGAACTTTCTCGGATGGGGCCTCCTGGCTATGAATGCAACACTATTATTTCATTTCATTCTGTTTCGCGGCCAAAAAAAAAAAAAATTCCGTTTGCTGCTTTAATGTTAGACACCAGTGTACATGGGGAATTAACCAAATAACAACAGTGTTCCCGCAAGAAAGCGGAACCTTTTTAATTTATTCTTCTTCTATGTCTATGCCCCACTTTGCAACAAACATGCAACGCAGTGATACAGCTGCATGCTTAAAGTCATCTTGAATTTTCTCTCAGTGTTCCGAAACAGTATGTAACCTATCTGAGAAACCGATTTTCCTTTTATGCTAACCTATTTCCGATACCTACCTTGCTTCTGTTGATTTGTGTTGTCTTCCTTCCTAGGGAGCAGAATATCACCACTGCTACAGGTCGATTTCCCCAATTCTGACTTTCATAGTAAGACAAAAACTCATGGTTATAAATTCTGCAAACTACGCTGTATAAGTTATAAACACGTTGCAACTATTCAGTAGTACATCTCTTCTTTTTTTTTCTTCCGCATTATACTGACACGACGTATGTACCTTCGTTCTTTTCTTTGATTTTAGTAGTAATCATTTCCTTAATGCTAGTAAACATTTGTAATGTTTCCTTTGTATTTACTACTCTTTTTGTAAACTGCTGTGTGAGGCAGTACTGCGGTAAGTATCGAGGGTCGACGATCGAACAGCAGGTACTGTGGCACAGTGTGAGGGGGCGGGACATCATAACTGCTATACTTAGTTCGCTGGTGTTACCCACCCGAATAAATTAACTGGTGAATTCCGAACAATATTCTGCAGGTTAACATTACTGTGATCGTGCATAAAGTGTGAGTGTGATGAACTTAAAAGTTCCTTGATTGAAATGTTGTATTTTTCAAGTACTAGAGTAGACGGACATCGATAATACTTTCTTCCAGTCAGCTTGTATGCAACAGTAGCAATCCGGTCGCCATTCTCATTATGCTTACACCCATAAGGAATGTAATGGTTTTATTTAGATACTGATTGCACGTAATATTTCGTCGTCACCTCTACACAGCTGCAGGTAAATTTGGAAAAATCCATCCACACGCGCAACTTAGTGACTTTAATAACTTATGGCTTTCCCATATAAAAGTTTACCAACCGTTCATTTTCCTCGTTGAACGTATTTCTGTCCTATAGTTTTCACCATGTAATTTTACGGTAATGAACGTGCTTCAACAGCAAATGAGATGAACTTTCGTATGCTCGTTGCTGCTTCAAGAATTCACATTTTACATGCCTTTTAAGTTCCTGTTTGTGTCAATTTGGGTAATATATTTCACTATTAATAAAGTCCAAATAATTTTTCATTTTTTTGTCTACAAGGATATGCTTTGCAATTTGAAAATTTGCGCGGATGTGGAAGCAAAAACGTTGCACAGTTTCGTGTTATTAACAACTACACGCGATTTCTGATTAGGGTTACTAGATTTCTTGCTTTTTTTTGCTACTGTATGCGTTTTCGTGTATCGTCTTGAAGATGTGTTATTACGTTTAGGCTATGTGTTTCGCAAAATTTTTCTTCAGCTGCTGCTGATTTCTATTTGTTTACGAGAAAATCAATACATAAGACACAAAACAGCATGCTGAGCTAGAAGTTGGTTAGTTTTCTTTCAGGGGAAATCTCACCTTCTATTTTGATGAGGAAACCAGCAAAATGGCTGTCCTATTTACTGTGATAATTATCAGTATGTCATGGGCCACAAATATGAATTAATTTATAAATTAGACAACTGTTCAAACACGTCCTATTATTGCATTAACATTGCCTTTTTTAATTGTACGCTTTGGAATTATTTTCGGGTCCAGAGATGTTGTTCAGAGAGGTTAGCCTTATCTTCTCAGAGTAGAGTTTTAAGTGTGCTAGTAACATCTGTGTGGTACTGTACTTGGTTTGAAACTGAAGGAGGCTGGCCTGCCCTGGAGTGAATGCAGCATTATTTGGAGCAAATTTTGTAATACGACGCTTAAATTGAGATATTAAACAGAAGGATTATAAAATTTTATAAACGAGAAAACGTAACATTTAAAGGTTACGTGGTTTGTTGCACTTACAATTAACTAGAATGCTGATTGTTATAACAGTAAGCGTGGTTTAGATTTTGTGTAACGTTTTTTTGTAGCTAAGTTATATGGTTCTATCTAAATTCTAAGGAGACGTTTTGCGAATTAGTTCACGTGTGAGAAGTGTGGAAAATTGTGTTGCTGTTAGACTTAATGAAGCTCAGTTAGAACGTAAAGGGTCAATTTAGTTATTTCTCTGTCGGCGAGATTAGTGTCCAACTTTTCAATTGCATTCATGGTTTTATTTGACTTCAAAGTCGCATTGCACATTACAAGTTGTGTACTGAGTAACAATTCTGAATACTGATGAAATCCCGTCTCGCACTGCACGTCGCGAAAACGATGAATGAAGTTTAATTTTGAGAATCAGACTATTATTTTATACAGAACAAGGATGCAGAGCAGAAGGTAACACGTAAATTTCATTATCATTGTAGTTCATAATCAGAGTCAGGCACAGTGATTTTCCGAGTGCATTTACGAGAATAGTACAAGTTCAGAGGATTAATGCGAGTCAAATTACATTTTGACTGCAAACATATTTAACGGATAATGTCATATTCGCTTCATTCACTGATCATTTATTATGTATTTACGATAGTACTTCTGGTACAGTAATGTTTTCAAAACCATCACAGATTCGCAACATACAGGCCCAACATTCATCACAAAGTATTTTTGTCACAGTCAGATAGCGTACGGTTTGCAAGTTTTATTTTATCATATTTCTTTCTCGCAGTCGATTTGTTTGACCCACTGGTTACTCTGGATTTCATATTGTGTAGCGTGAGCATCTAATATTTCCTTCTCAAATAAGCTTCAGATATTTTGAGTCAACATTTCTCAGTTACTCAGCTTTGCGTACTTTCACTGTTCTATGCGTATGAAAACATTTAAAAGGATGCTTTCAAACCACACATAGTAAGAATTATGTACATCTACATACATACTCCGCAAGCTACCTGACGGTGTTGTGTTAAGCAGCAGATTAATTTTCAGTGAACATTGTTGATGATTTCATATAGCTATATTTTCTGAGCAGTAAGTTATTTTTGTGGTTATTCCAAGTCACTTCACTTCATATCACGCAAGTTTCATAATGTACTTCGGTATTTAGCTTCAGTTACATAGTTTTCATTGAGCACACAATTAGTTTCTTTCGGCAGATAAGTAAATTTATTTACATTATTTCAGATTCTGCATTTCATTAAGTTTAAAGCATTGTTTCTCGACTCCGTTGACATGCGCAACGCAGGGCAAGCAACAGTCAGTATTTCTCAGCAACTGAACACCATACCTGAAATACACGTCGCACGAGGAGAAATTTTTGGAAAACAAAATATTCAGTATTCACACATATAGACAAATATTTCATTGAAAGCTTACAATGGAATGTAAATAACTGCTCATATGTTGACAGTGTTTCAAATATTTCTGCCTGCTTAGACTTCTTTCCCTTGTACCAAATGTATGAGGTGGGTTATAAACCACCCCTTTTGCAGTTTTCAGTCAGCACCAAAGTACACACCTGTTGTGGGGTTACCGACGGCAGTTTGGCTCTCTGATAACGTGCATGCAAATCAATGACCACATGAGGCAGGAGAGAGTGTTGACTTTTCTGACATTCACCTCTAACCAGCCCTGCAATAGAAGTTTGATATACTTCCTTATTCCATTTTGCAATGCTAGCATTCACTTCACGTGTACTGCAACATTTTTTTTTGAAATTACAGAAATTACACAGGAAAAATGAGGTTTTTCCAAATGTGAAAATCTTTTCCTAGGTACAACAAATTCGTGTACCCAGGAAAAACGTATTTATTCCACTTTAAGACTTGAAGTCGAGAAAATATTTTCAGTAGTATATTTAATTGTCTATACGTTACGTTATTGCTCTATTATATACCAATAATCAGTAAGTGAAATCAAACGATTAACTATTACAAAAAAAAACACACACACACGCACACAAATTGTAAACATTTTGTAATAGAATCCATTGATAACTAACACCCATTTCCATTTCAAGAAAGGAACAATGGTTAAAGCATCAAAGAAACTTATTTTATTTGCAAATATCACGTATTCCATAGTAAAAGACCTTCCTTTTCAAGGGACAAGGTGATGAATCGAGTGACGAAGTATGTGTCAGCTGTACACATGTTATATGCTTTTAGAAATGTAGAAATTTTTACTCGCCATATAATTTTGCTACTGAAGAATTAACAATATCCTCCATATATTTTTAAAAATTATACTGTATGTAGTCTCGTAATATTCAATAAAGACCATAAAGCACAACATCATATTCTGCAAAAACTAAATCAGTAGAAAATGCTGGAAACCACTTATGGTGGTTTCTACTGCGTACCCGGTCATTACATTGAAACACTGTCCGGGGAACATCATGTGTTCCTAGGTACACAATCACATCATGTGTTCCTAGGTACACAATCATCCAGGTACAACGCTCTCCCATCGTGCTTTGCGAACGAACAAAATGGAATTTCTCTGAAGCCTCTCAAAGAGAAAAGACTGAAAGAGGCCGTGAGTTCAAATAATTAATTCACGTGAATTACTTTTGCCCGTGCAGCGAGATGCGGTTCCCACGAAGAGTACAAAGAGGCGCATTAAATGATTACTTTGAAAAGCGGGTACCGGAACTCTTTCACGAACTGCTACTGCAGGCGCAAAAGCAGGAATTCTTGAGGCATGAAGTTCTATAAAGGACACACAATGTGTGCGCCCTACATTGTCTGACAGCTTGCCTGGGCAAACTCCACTCACGCCGCTGTCTGTCTGTCTGTCTGGCCACAGTGTGCCTTTTGTGACTTTTATGAGCAAAACATTCGCTGTACAAGTAACCCCGTCCAGCGATGTTCCTGTTCCTTCTCACGCCCCACTAATTTATGTTCGCTTTTTGCTGCCCTGACGTAGGCGACAGGCATTACAAGGATACAAACTCTCTCTCTCTCTCTCTCTCTCTCTCTCTCTCTCTCTCTGTCTCTGTGTCTCTCTCTCCCCCTCCGTCACTCTCTCTCTCTCTCTCTCTCTCTCGCTCTCTCTCTGTCACATGCACCCCCCCCCCCCACACACACACACATACACTGCCAGCGAGAGGGCTTTGAAATAAGAGAGAGTAATATTCCTTCGGATTAACTACATCTTACCTGATTCGAACAAAAACAGTTATTTGTGTACCAAAAATCTACGTTTTGCAGGAGCAGAGAAAAAAGACACGCCGTTTACAATACAGATCAATTTCATGATACTGAACTTTGTCACGTTTTATTTAGGAACCTGGAGGGCGAAAGAATATGGACGCATCTATCGGAGAAAAAATATTACAAATCACAACATAATGAAGACTTGGCAATATCTCTGGGATTTTAGTCGTTTTTACGTAAGAACAACGCAACACCGCGAGGTATGGCGGAGGATACTTTCGGCACTGTAATTTCGATCTTTCCCATTTAACTCACAAACCATTAGCGAAGAGAACGACGAACGGCAACCCACTGTAGATTTTTAAAGTCCGATGATTCTTTCGTCACAGTCCCAACACAAGACAAGCGTGACAGGAAGAAATACGTCACCTGACCCTTCTGGCAACGTACAGCCTCACGGTGATGCTAAACTATGTCTACCATTTGAGATTTTTGAGTACTTTATCGTCGCTTTCACGCGTATTGCACGAGTCCATTATGAAAAGCGTCGCTCTTCTTTCGACTTTCTCTCCTAACACTGCCGGTAAGGTTGCAGATTTACGTACAGCATTGCAGAACCGGTCGAACTAAAGTGTTGTAAGCTACAGTCTAACGGAACGTGGATGTTGTCGGATCGGTTAACCGATAGACTGTCTGATTATACGCCTGTAGTCGTTGTTGTGGCCTTGAATTCAAAGACAGGTTTGATGCAGCTCTCCATGCTACTTTATCCTGTCCAAGCCTCTTCATCTCCGGGTAATCACGGCAGCCTGCGTCCTTCCGAATTTGCGTACTGTATTCATCTCGTGGTGTCCCTACCATCCGATCCCCTCTTTTAGTCTACTTGTACCACAAATTTCTCTTCTCCCCAAATCTGTTCAGTACCTCCTCACTAGTTACGCGATCTACCTATCTAATCTTCAGCATTCTTCCGTAGTGCCACATTTCTAAACCATCTATTCTCTTCATATCTGCACTGTTTATCGTCCATCTTTCATTTCCATACATAGCTACATTCCATAGAAATACTTCCACAAAGGATTTTCTGACACTAAAATCTATACTCGATGTTAACAAACTTTTGTTCTTCAGAAACGCTTTCTTGCCATTGGGGATCGTTTCCGAAACAAGCTGAACGAAAGGGAGGGATGTTCTTACTGTTATAAAAGCCACACTCCCCTCCCACATACCACTCGCACTGTAATTCTAATTAATTGATCCATACATATTACAAAAGTGGATGTAAAACATGTTTGTATGTTTATATGTTTAACGCAAAACTGTTCGTAAAACGCTGGACCAGCCAGGTTGGGTACACATATCAATTACTGTCTAGAAAGAACCACTACGGTGGTAAGAACCAACAGCCACCTATTGACGTATTGGTGATGACGTGTGCAAGAATGTGGGTGGAAGAGTTAGAGGTAAGGGAAAGAGGAGACGGATACCAATAAGGGGGAGGAGAAGATGGTCTAATATAGAGGGAAGGTGGAATAGGTAGAGAGAGAGAGAGATGGATCTAGAGGGGATGAGATGGAGATTGGGGTGGAGATGGAAAGAGGTGTGACGAGCAGAAGGAGGAAGAAAGGAAGGAAGAGGATATCGACACTGGAAGACGGGCGAAGAGAGGTGCAGAGAGAGTGTAGAGGAAGACACAGATAGTGAGAGAAGGAGGAAAATATTGACAGAGAAAGGAAAGTGGAGGCTATGTGGACAGAGAGCGAGAAGGAGGAGGTGGACAGAGAGAGGGGGGTGGAAGCAGGTGGACGGAGAGAGAGGAGGAGGAGCTGCACAGAGAGAGAGGCAGGATACAGACAGATTTGGTGGGGGCGGGGGGGGGGGGGGAGATTGTGGAGGAGGTAGATAGAGTGAGGGCCGAGAACGAAATAGGCAGAAAGATGGAGGAGGAAGGGATCAATTAATGGAACACTGGAATAAAAGCATACCTGGAAAACGCCGGGTACTCAGCTACCTCGGCTAGTAATTAACAAATGAATAACAGTACTGTCACCATTACACTGAGGACGAACCGAATTGTGTTGACCATTAGATTATCGCGCATTTATTCTCGATATTTTATATCACATGTGCACCACCAACTGCGTTAATTCTCGCGTGCATGAGTTTAACTATGTAATTTCCTTACTAATGCCTAAATTCCAAATTACCGGTCAAAGACATTTTACCTAGTAATGTTTTCGAAGATTGCGTTCTGGCAGGCAGTAAACTTACTACTTAATAGGAATTCCGACAAGGTTTCTGTTACAAAATGCACAGAACTGAGCTAAACAAAACTATTTAAAATCACACGAAAAACTGCTTTTTATTCTCTATAAGTAACTGCAGAGAAACTATGGCAAAATACTACACTTAAAGTAAAACACATGACACATAACCTGATGAGTCAAAAGGTTACGATCACTGCCCAAACCAGACTTAATGATGCCACGTGGCTTTGCCGGCACGTCATGTTGTAAGAAATGCGTGGTCTTTCCCGAAAAGAGAAGTGTTAGGTCAAAGATGGTACATTGCAATGCTGGAACAAGAAAAGATATTCGCTGCAAGCCGCATCAACGAATGAGCGATGGGACCGCACAGACCGGTCTGCGATATCGACTAAGACGACAGCAACGTTTTCGAGTAGGCCAGCTGTGTTATTAATTCGTTAGAAAGAACCTTACGTGGAGGTTATTATTAAATGTACCCTTAATAGCGGACTCACTTTTATTTTGGATGTATCAAGTGATACGTTAACGTTCAGAGTCAGTTATAAATACTCGTGACATTCATGTGGAAATGGACTGTACGAAGTTACGTAATTCGTCTTATGTACGTTATAATAAAGCCAAGCATGGACCTTGCCGTTGGTATGGAGGCTTGCGTGCTTCAGCGATACAGTTAGCCGCAACGCAGGTGGAACCACAATGGATGGGTATCTGTTGAGAGGCTACACAAACGTGTTGTTCCTGAAGAGGGGCAGCAGCCTTTTCAGTAGTTGCAGGGGAAATAGTCTGGATGATAGAGTGATATGGCTTTGTAACGCTAACCAAAACGGCCTTGCTGTGCTGGTAGTGCAAACGGCTGAAAGCAACGCGAATCTACAGGCGTAATTTTTCTCGAGGGCATGCAGCTTTACTGTGTGGTTAAATGATGATGTCGTCCTCTTGGGTAAAATATTCCAGAGGTTAAATAGTCCCCCATTCGGATCTCTGGGCGGGGACTTCTCAGGAGGACGTAGTTATCAGGACTGGAGCGTGGAATGTCAGATCCCTTAATCGGACAGGTAGGTTAGATAATTTAAAAAGGGAAATGGATAGGTCAAAGCTAGATATAGTGGAAATAAGTGAAGTTCGGAGGCAGGAGGAACAAGACCTCTGGTCAGGTGAATAAAGTGTTATAAATACAGGATCAAATAGGGGTAATGCAGGAGTCCCTTTAATATTGAATAAAAATATAGGAGTGCGGGTAGGCTACTACGAACAGCATAGTGAGCACATCACTGTAGCAAGGATAGACATGAAGCTCACGCCTAACACGAAGATGACGAAGAGATTCAAGAAATACATGACGAGATAAAAGAAATTATTCAGATAGTGATGGGAGACGAAAATTTAATACTCATGGGGACTGGAGCTCGAGAGTATGGAAAAGTAGTAGGCGAATATGGAATGGGGGCAAGGAATGAAAGAGGAAGGCGCCTGGTAGAATTTTGCACAGAGCATAAATTAATCATAGCTAACACTTGGTTTAAGATTAATGAAAGAAGAGGACTGAAGACATTGAAAGGTTTCAGATAGACGATATAATGGTAAGACAGAGATTTAGGTACCAGGTTTTAAATTGTAAGACATTTCCAGGGGCAGATGTGGACTCTGACCACAATCTGTGAACTGTAGATTAAAACTGGAGAAACTGCAAAACGGTGGGAATTTAAGGGGATGGGACGAGGAAAACTGAAAGAACCAGAGGTTGTAGAGAGTTTCGGACAGAGCATTAGGGAACGATTGACAAATATAGGGGAAAGATATATAGTAGAGGACGAATGGGTAGTGAAGGCAGCGAAGAATCAAGTAGGTAAAAAGACGAGGACTAGTAGAATTCCTTGGGTAACAGAAGAGATATCAAATTTAATTGATGAAAGGAGAAAATATAAAGATGCAGTGAATGAAGCAGGCAAAAAGGAATACCAACGCTTCAAAAATGAGATCGACAGGAAGTGGAAAACGGCCAATCAGTGATGGGTACAGGACAAATGTAAGGATATAGAGGCATATATCACTAGGGGTAAGATAGATATTGCCTACAGCAAACTTAAAAGAGATCTTTGGAGAAAAGAGAACCTTCTGTATGAATATCAAGAGCTCAGAGGGGAAACCAATTCTAAGAAAAGAAGGGAAGCCAGAAACGTGGAAAGAGTATATAGTTTGTCTATACAAGGGCAATGTTAGACAACATTTCCTCAGAGGAACTACTGATAAACTTGGGAGAGCCAGCCCTGACCAACTCTACAACCTGGTGAGCAAGATGTATGAGACAGGCGAAATACAGATTTCAAGAAGAATATAAAAATTCCAATCCCAAAGAAATCATGTGTTGGCAGATGTGAAAATTACGGAACTATCAGTTTCATAACTGCAAAATACTAACGCGAATTCCTTACAGGCGAATGGAAAAACTGGTAGAAGCCGACCTCGGGGAAGATCAGTTTGAATTCTGTAGAAATGTTGGAACACGTGAGGCAATACTGACCCTACGACTTATGTTAGAAGATAATTTAGGGAAAGGCAAATCTGCGTTTCTAGGATTTGCGGACTTAGAGAAAGCGTTTGACAATGTTGACTGGAATACTCTCTTTGAAATTTTAAAGGTGGAGGTGTCAAATTTATTGAGCAGAAGGCTATTTACAATTTGTACATAAATCAGATGGCAGTTTTAAGAGTCCAGGGGCACGAGAGGCAACCAATGGTTGAGAAGGGAGTAGACAGAGTTGCAGTCTTCCTCCGATGTTGTTCTATATGTATATTGAGTAAGCAGTAAAGGAAACAAAAGAATAATTTGGAGTTGGAATTAAAATCCATGAAGAAGAAATTAAAACTTTGACGTTTGCCGACGACATTATAATTGTATAAGAGACAGCAAAGGACCTGGAAGTGCAGTTGAATGGAATGGACTGTGTCTCGAAAGGAGGATATAAGATGAACATCAACAAAAGCAAAACGAGGATAATGGAATGTAATCGAATGAAATCAGGTGATGGTGAGGGAATTAGGAAAGGAGACACTTAAAGTAGTAGATGAGTTTTGCTATTTGGTGAGCAAAGTAACTGATGATGGTCGAAGTAGAGAGGACATAAAATGTGGACTGGCAATGGCAAGGGAAGCGTTTCTGAAGAAGAAAAATTTGTTAACAGCGATTATAGATTTAACTGTCAGGAAGTCGTTTCTGAAAGTACAGTATTTGCATGGAGTGCAGCCACGTATAAAAGTGAAACATGGGTGATAAATATTTTGGAAAGGAGGGAAGAGAAGCTTTCGAAATGTGGTGCTACAGAAGAGTGCTGAATATTAGGTGGATACATCATGTGACTAATGAGGAGGTATTGAACAGAATTGGGAGAGGGGGAACTTGTGGTACAACATGACTATGAGGATTCGATGGGTAGAGCACGTTCTTAGGTGTCAAAGGATCATCAGTTTAGTATTGGAGGGAAGTGTGGAGGGTAAAAGTCGTAGAGGGAGACCATGAGATGAATGCAGATTCAGGTGGATGTAGATTGCAGTAGTTACTCAGAGATAAAGAAGCTTGCACAGGATAGAGTAGCATGGAGAGCTGCATCAAACCGGTCTCTGGACTGAAGACCACAACAATTGCAACAACAATAAAGTGAACTAACGTTTTGTGTGGTATGGTATGCACACAGTCTTCTTCTGCGGCAACCTAAGGTACCCATCATTCTATGGACGACTGTGTTTTAGTCCAGTACAACACAAGGCTTACAAGCACAGTGTGAACCGACGAACATTCATAGGTTCTTCAAGGATACCTTCTGAGCATTTGCATCTGTGGAGCCAGTGGTCGCGTGCAGCTTGTTACAGAGTTACTGGATTTTTCCCGATTTATTGTCCCAGTTCTGTATCTTTACTGGACTGAAAACAGCACACGATAGTCCAGATGCTGAGGACTTGCGCTGTATGTCTTTTTTTTCCATTTGGTCATAGCACCTGCGGTGGAGGTGACTGGTATACTCTTGAACTTGTTGCCCTCATGTTTGCAGAAAAATGGTTTAAGTGGCTCTGAGCACTATGCGACTTAACTTCTGAGGTCATCAGTCGCCTAGAACATAGAACTAATTAAACCTAACAAACTTAAGGACATCACACACATCCATGCCCGAGGCAATATTCGAACCTGGGACCGTAGCGGTAGCTCGGTTGCAGACTGCAGCGCCTAGAACCGCACGGCCACTCTGGCCGGCTCAAGTTTGCATTCAGTACCGCTAGTTTCTGTCTAGGTTTGGTTTTTACGCGTTTGTTGTGCGTTAAAAGTGATACACAGCATTACCGTGGATAGGCTTACTGATAAGGGGTTCGTCTATATGCACCTCGCGTGTGGGTTCCCTGAATGCAATGGAAGGACAGCACAAGGACGCTGAGATGTGCCCACGCCGGAAGCAACATCACGTGACACTAATTTGGCATGTGCACGATGGTTGTGTTGCGGCCACATGTTGTAAGCGTTGCTTCACGCAGTGGAGAATGGCAAAACAAAGGCAGCCGGTGTACGAAGCGTTGCGAAGTAAGCGCGGCGCCGATAGCCCTGCTGACAGAAGCAGTCTACCAACAGGTTGACGCAAGGGCGCACACAGACCGAGCGCCGAGCGAAGCCTGGAGAGTGCTGAGTAAGGGGATGTGAGGCCAGCACGCCAAGTTACGCTGCAATATACTGCGACAGTAATAACAAAAATCTACCACCGAGGGTAGAAAACGTCCTCCAGCCGGATATAAAAAGTGGAGCGCAGGCAGCAACAGACAGAAGCCGTTAGGAAGCAGTTCGGATCTGAGGACGGACGTGGTCCGTGTCCGACTGTTCAATCTTCGTAGGTGACGATTCCGGAAGTCTGTTCCAGCTCGCAGTTGTCAACCGTTCACCGCCAGATGTCAGCTTCAGCTCGGGAGGGTCGGTTAGAGTTCGGTTGGCACCATGGCTGACTAACTACAGCGAGAACTTCCAGCAAGACTGGCTGCAGCGCGGTCTTGGTCATAGGCGCCGCCGGGGATTGACGCCCGGACTTCACGGCGCGTGGTCCGTCCACGACGGGACCTCGCGTACATCGCGACTGACTGCTTCATAGCCGCCGGTGCAGCAGGCGTCAGCAGCTGACCTCACAGCGACGTGGCTCCGTGGGCGTGCCCGTACTGGGGGCGCCGAGAGGCGTCGAGTTCATCTCAACCACATGGCATCCTGGCTTCAGTGGAGCACTGGTGGCCTGGTCCCATCATGGATGGACCACGCGCCGTGGCTCCATGGTCCCGTGATGTCCGGTCGTTAGTCCCTGGCGGCCGGTCCTGCTGGAAGTTCTTGCTGTAGTTAGTGAGCCATGGTGCCAACCGAACTCAGGCCGACCCCCCAGAGCTCAAGTTGACATTTGGCGGCGAACGGATGACTCCTGCGAGCTGGAATAGACATCCGGAATCGTCACGTACGAAGATTGAGCAGTTGGACACGGACCACGTCCGTCCTCAGATGCGAACTGCCTTCTAATGGCTTCTGTCTGTTGCTGCCTGTGCTCCCCTATTTATATCCGGCAGGAGTTCGTCATTTAGCCTCGGTGGTAGCTTCTTGTTATTACTCTCGCAGTATATTTCAGCGTGACTTAGTGTGCTGGCCTTACTTCCCCTTACTCAGCACCCTACAGACGGTGCTCGGCGTTCGGTCTGTGTGCGTCCTTGCGTCAGCCGGTTGGTAGACCTGTCAGCAAGGCTATCTGTGCCTGCCTACTTCGCAATGCCGTGATCGCGGGTTGCCTCTGTTTTGCTATTCTCCACTGCGTAAACCAACGCAACATGTGGCCGCAACAGTTGTTGCATTACGCAGTGCTCTATGTTTATGGGTTTGGAGATTGTATAATTGTACTCTGTTCATCATAAGAATAAACCTGGTATAAACAAATACAAACGCGATTATTGGTCAGAAGGCGTGGCATACTTACTCTGGTGTTGTTACGCCCTTGGAAGTAGGTACTACTTGTCTATTAGACATCTTATTACTAAATTACGTTAAATGGAACTTTAAGATATTCTAATGTATTTACAGCCATCCACGGTTTTCTTAATAACGCTTTAGCTTTGTAATTCTTATTTCAAAAATCGTGTGCAGTCACAGTCCCTGTACTGTTGTGCTCTGACTGTCGCGCTGTTAATACGAAGTATGAAAATGGCGGAGGCTGCTTCTTGCTCTGCAGTGAAACATCGGCGTGGAAACGGATATAAACTGCGGAGAAATAGTTTTTCTTGATGTCTTTTATAAATTTATAGGAAAAAAAAGGTTTTGAATTTGGCAAGGGTGTGTATTTTATGCAGCTGAGATCTGAATACATCCGCGCCGAGAGGCGTCGAGTTCATCTCAACCACATGGCATCCTGGCTTCAGTGGAGCACTGGTGGCCTGGTCCCATCATGGATGGACCACGCGCCGTGGCTCCATGGTCCCGTGATGTCCGGTCGTTAGTCCCTGGCGGCCGGTCCTGCTGGAAGTTCTTGCTGTAGTTAGTGAGCCATGGTGCCAACCGAACTCAGGCCGACCCCCCAGAGCTCAAGTTGACATTTGGCGGCGAACGGATGACTCCTGCGAGCTGGAATAGACATCCGGAATCGTCACGTACGAAGATTGAGCAGTTGGACACGGACCACGTCCGTCCTCAGATGCGAACTGCCTTCTAATGGCTTCTGTCTGTTGCTGCCTGTGCTCCCCTATTTATATCCGGCAGGAGTTCGTCATTTAGCCTCGGTGGTAGCTTCTTGTTATTACTCTCGCAGTATATTTCAGCGTGACTTAGTGTGCTGGCCTTACTTCCCCTTACTCAGCACTCTACAGGCGGTGCTCGGCGTTCGGTCTGTGTGCGTCCTTGCGTCAGCCGGTTGGTAGACCTGTCAGCAAGGCTATCTGTGCCTGCCTACTTCGCAATGCCGTGATCGCGGGTTGCCTCTGTTTTGCTATTCTCCACTGCGTGAACCAACGCAACATGTGGCCGCAACAGTTGTTGCATTACGCAGTGCTCTATGTTTATGGGTTTGGAGATTGTATAATTGTACTCTGTTCATCATAAGAATAAACCTGGTATAAACAAATACAAACGCGATTATTGGTCAGAAGGCGTGGCATACTTACTCTGGTGTTGTTACGCCCTTGGAAGTAGGTACTACTTGTCTATTAGACATCTTATTACTAAATTACGTTAAATGGAACTTTAAGATATTCTAATGTATTTACAGCCATCCACGGTTTTCTTAATAACGCTTTAGCTTTGTAATTCTTATTTCAAAAATCGTGTGCAGTCACAGTCCCTGTACTGTTGTGCTCTGACTGTCGCGCTGTTAATACGAAGTATGAAAATGGCGGAGGCTGCTTCTTGCTCTGCAGTGAAACATCGGCGTGGAAACGGATATAAACTGCGGAGAAATAGTTTTTTCTTGATGTCTTTTATAAATTTATAGGAAAAAAAAGGTTTTGAATTTGGCAAGGGTGTGTATTTTATGCAGCTGAGATCTGAATACATCCGCGCCGAGAGGCGTCGAGTTCATCTCAACCACATGGCATCCTGGCTTCAGTGGAGCACTGGTGGCCTGGTCCCATCATGGATGGACCACGCGCCGTGGCTCCATGGTCCCGTGATGTCCGGTCGTTAGTCCCTGGCGGCCGGTCCTGCTGGAAGTTCTTGCTGTAGTTAGTGAGCCATGGTGCCAACCGAACTCAGGCCGACCCCCCAGAGCTCAAGTTGACATTTGGCGGCGAACGGATGACTCCTGCGAGCTGGAATAGACATCCGGAATCGTCACGTACGAAGATTGAGCAGTTGGACACGGACCACGTCCGTCCTCAGATGCGAACTGCCTTCTAATGGCTTCTGTCTGTTGCTGCCTGTGCTCCCCTATTTATATCCGGCAGGAGTTCGTCATTTAGCCTCGGTGGTAGCTTCTTGTTATTACTCTCGCAGTATATTTCAGCGTGACTTAGTGTGCTGGCCTTACTTCCCCTTACTCAGCACTCTACAGGCGGTGCTCGGCGTTCGGTCTGTGTGCGTCCTTGCGTCAGCCGGTTGGTAGACCTGTCAGCAAGGCTATCTGTGCCTGCCTACTTCGCAATGCCGTGATCGCGGGTTGCCTCTGTTTTGCTATTCTCCACTGCGTGAACCAACGCAACATGTGGCCGCAACAGTTGTTGCATTACGCAGTGCTCTATGTTTATGGGTTTGGAGATTGTATAATTGTACTCTGTTCATCATAAGAATAAACCTGGTATAAACAAATACAAACGCGATTATTGGTCAGAAGGCGTGGCATACTTACTCTGGTGTTGTTACGCCCTTGGAAGTAGGTACTACTTGTCTATTAGACATCTTATTACTAAATTACGTTAAATGGAACTTTAAGATATTCTAATGTATTTACAGCCATCCACGGTTTTCTTAATAACGCTTTAGCTTTGTAATTCTTATTTCAAAAATCGTGTGCAGTCACAGTCCCTGTACTGTTGTGCTCTGACTGTCGCGCTGTTAATACGAAGTATGAAAATGGCGGAGGCTGCTTCTTGCTCTGCAGTGAAACATCGGCGTGGAAACGGATATAAACTGCGGAGAAATAGTTTTTTCTTGATGTCTTTTATAAATTTATAGGAAAAAAAAGGTTTTGAATTTGGCAAGGGTGTGTATTTTATGCAGCTGAGATCTGAATACATCCTGTATGTATGGCGGAACCGGAAGCATAGCAGGCTGATAAGCAGGTGAAGTTCATGGGTCGCTGGTTCAAATCTCCCGTTGACTATCCTTTTTTTCGTTCAATTAAAAATATCTGCATCCTGTAATTGTAAAATTCATCAAAAATTTTATGAATTATGTAAATCGTCCTATTTATAATTGCATATTGCACGCGAATTGCTTGTTTTCATTTCAGATTTAAATTTTTAATTTTCCGTAACTAATGAAAGGTTGTTAATAAAGATTGCTTAAGAGTGTGATTTTTAGGGCCGAAATGAAAAACCAAATACTCCTAATTGGAATTGTGTCCATTGTTTTATACTACAGATGTAGTCTCACACGAACCAGTGTTTGGCGTAGAAACATGAAAAGCAATCATTTTCGCAGCATCGAGCATGCCATATAAATGCTGTTATTTTGTATTTGTCACTGTACCATAACAATATGTAGCCAAGAGAACCGATAAAGAGCCAAGTTTAGGGATTTTCTCACGACAAATAACTAGACATTTAGGCTGCCAGACTGGAGATAAGGCACGCTGCTGTTTCACGTATCACTGCCGAGCGCTGGTGGGATATAGAACAGCACGACATTAAAGAAGAAGAGAAAATGCGGCGCCTGGGTGGCTTCGTGCATTCTGCTGCTGATCAACTCGTTATCAACGTAGCAGATGACAATTCTAGAACTGAAATGCATTTCTCGGATTCGGATAAAAGAAGGAGCTAAGAGATAACCAGGCGACTGACTGTAATTAATACCTTCAGTGGCATCAGTACTCAACAATACGGTGTAATACCTGCAGTATACTTTTTTTTTCACACCTAGCTCGCCCAGAAAAACTACCCTGTGCTAAACTTAGCAATTCTCATCACTCTTATTTGTAATTAGGATAAAATGGTAGGTGAGAACGAGAGCATTTTAAGCTTCCCTTGTCGTCATATAAGAAGTGTTCGCTAGCTGGAGTTCTGCCGAATATATTTCCTTCGCATTAAAAATTAAATGACATTTGGAGCTCTCTTCATTCTTTCCTTGTCTCTTTTAACGTCTGAATTACAACTGCTCACATCATTGCAGGTTTGTTGGACCAGATGTCTGGTCTGTGCTGTCCGAGTTAAGTGCACCGGTAAAGCTGTTGTCCCGCATTATCGCTCAGTCGATGTGCGTGAAACACAGCATAAAACCTATTCTTATAATCATACTTGACTGTACTGGACACAGCTTGGCTTTCGCGTGACGTGAAACGAAATCCAATGATAACCAAGCAAACGCGGATCAACGCATTGTGTAATGTTTACATCAGGTTTATTCTTATGGTGAGCACAGTATAACTGGTTCACTGTTGTGAAGATATTTTCACAGAAACACTGATGTAAGAAAGCAAATACATCATAGTTACATTATCTCTTTGTAATGAGCCGCCGGAGACCGTCGGTCCCTCATACAGAAATACTCAGAAAGTGTCCCTGAAAAAACTCTGAAACTTTGTCGGTTGAGTTCTCGTTCGCTCTTTATAAGAAGAGGACGGTGAGCAGGGGCACAGTCAAGCGACGATGTGCGCAGCAAGCGGGAAAAACTACTAGCATAAGCGGCTTTGAAAAAGCGGAGATCTGTATATCCCGGTCCTTGGGAAACGGGGAATCTGTTCGGCTGTCGATGTGCAACTGTCGCGAGCGTCTATGGTACAGCGTGAAGCTCACGAGTAGGCGGCAACGCGTTGCCCGCCCACGACTCATCACATAACGCGGAGGTGAGCGACTTGATCGCTCTGTAAGTATGTCTGAGTACGACACTAGTGCAGGAACAGGTGTCCCAAAGAGCACTGACTAGCGCGCAGCGTTTAACATGGGGATCTGTAGCAGACGATGTCTACTTGTCCCAGAGCTGAATGAGTGACGACGTCAGTTACGACTGCAATGAGCAGTCGGATAAATCACATTCCTCGTTATACCAGGCAGATATTTGCTAGTGGATACACCGTTATCCAGGCGAACGACCGCTCCGAACATTCGCCACATCACGGATGGAGACTGGTGGGAGCAGTATTATGCTATGGGGGGCCTTGACCTGTGCTTCCATGGGACCTGTGGCAATAATCGATGGCTCCATGACAGCTGTCGGATACGTGAACGATACCGCGTGCCACCTGCGTTCCCTCACACTTGATGCCTTTGCCGACGGCTATGGTATGTTCCAGCAGGATAACTCTCATTGTCATAGCTCCAGAGTCGTGGTACGCCCGGTCTGAGGAGTATGATAGTTAACTGACGTTACGGTCTCGGTCACCAAATTCCCCTGGTCTGAACCAGATGCAAAACATACGCCCACATTCAGCCAGCGCCTAAGTTAAAGGAACCGATGAGTTTTGCGTGTACTTCCGGATCCACATACCTCCAGAAATCTACTCAATATCTGTTGAATTCATACCTCGCGTAGTAACTGCAGTGCGTTCCAAAGGTGGACTGACACACTGTTAAGTAAGTAGTCGCCATGCTTTGATTGATCACTGTAGTACCTTCACGAGGTAAAGAACTTTACAGTAGCAGAAAAACAATAACTATTAATGAACCTAAGTATTAAGAAAATAATCGCGTTTTTTATTTATTTAGTGCCGACCGGTTTCAGCCCATGGCGACTGCTGGTGACGTCACGTCTACCAAGTTGTGGCAGGAGGCTGGTAGACGTGACGCCACCAGCAGTCGACCATATGTTTGCCCTGAAGATGGACCCTGCGATGGGCTGAAACAGGTCGGCACTAAATAAATAAAAACCACGATTAAGACTGTTCTCTTAATACTAAGTTAATTTATATCAGATCGCTGTTAATCCAGAAACATGGTGTCCAAACGTATTACTGAGCCTTTATCTGTATTTAATCATTAGTCAATCGTCAGCCATTACAATGAGCACGTCGCAGATCTCTTATACGAGGCTAGCATCCATGTTATCTGTGTTATCTGGAAGACCAAATTAACTTTAACCAACTTAGAGAGTTGCCCAGAAACTAATGCACCGCATTTTTTTGATCAACAATTCTTTCTTGAACATAATGAGAATTACACACACGAAAGAATGGTGTTTTACTTACACAACTAATTTTTCCACGTAATCTCCATTCCGTTCTGCGGCCTTCCTCCAACGCGAAATAAGGGTGTGTATGACCTGTCGGTACCAACAGTTGTCCTGGTTGCGGAGCCAGAGCTTCACTGTGTGAATCACCTCCTCGTCGTCCCCAAAATGTCTTTCATGAATGGCGTCCTTTAATGGCCCAAACAAGTGGAAATCCATGGAGGCAAGGCCAAGGCTGCAGGGTGGATGGTGTGATATTGTCCAACCCCGTTCCGCGACGTGTTCAGCAGACTTGAGTGGGGCCGAGCGGTACCGTGTTGCAGAAAAATATCTGTTGGGTTGCTGTGGCACCGAAGTCACCAGAAGCGAATCTTGAGTTTTCCATCTTCTCATTCCAAGAACACGGTGATCATGACCTTATTGGCGGAAGCAGTTGCTTTGAATATTTTCTTCTGTGCGGAGAGGGGCGCCATTCCATCGACTGGGGCTGGAAATGATGAAGCCAGGTTTCATCACCTGTCCCAATCCCGGACAAGAGGGCCTGCCATCAGCTTCAAAACGTTGCCACAAATCAAGACAAATCTTTTTTCTGTGCGATTTGCGATCCACACCACGAGACCTTTGCTGATTGACAGATGCAGCACCAACTGTCGAGTCGTAATGCGTCTGTCCTCGTGAATGACAACATCAGTTTGCTGCAACACGTCAGGTGTCATAGCCGTGGATGGTCTCCCCGACCGCTGCAATTCGTGGAGCTCTGCCGAACCGCCTTCTACCCGGCGACTAACTGTACTTCAGTCGACAGCAGATGCTCCATAGACTTTGCACAAGCATTTGTGAATTTTCCCCACAGTTTCTTTCTCTGCACTGACAATTTCTATGACGGCACGTTGGTTGTAGCGTACATCACCTACAGAATCCATTTTGAAACTTTCCTGCAGCTACGCTATCTTTCGGAAGTGACGGAAACTTGGCTCGCTCACTCAGAAGACTTGTGATAATGTATCCGTAATGTTTCGCATTCGTAGCATTGTTTTAGGCTGAGAAAAAAATTGGGGTGCATTACTCTCTCGGCAACCCACGTAGTTAGAAAGTGCACAGATATACATGTTGCGCAATGTTTTAATGCAATCAAATTTTCACGAGAAATCAAAAAGTAATGTAAATTAATACTCCGAGTATTATTCAACAAAAGCTGAATAGAAGAGGTTACACTTCTTTACTTTTTCTTGATTTCATTTCTATAGAAGTGTAGGAAGACTATGTTCGTTTATAGTTTTTGTGATTATGGGACAGGTGTGCAAAGAAAGGACTGCAGATTAATTTCGTTGGTTACTTTAGACGTAGCTTAACTCAGAAACGTATAAATATTTGCGTTACAGTCAATGTGGGTGTTTGTGTTGTAGTAAGGAACATTATCATTACTACAAGTGAAAGTTGGTTCATTAGCTTCCTGAAATAGTTAATGCAAGCGGTTATTTAGCAATTGAAATTTTGGCTTCAGTTGTTGCTATCTCTTTGTATATCGTAAAGTGTGTGCAAATGCGGCTAGTGACCGTAATGTTAACTTACAACCACAGATAATTACAGATATGTGTCGCCTAAGAGAAAGGATTTGCAGTCACCGGCAGTGTTTTTTGCAGTGGTTACAGTAAAAAATACATAACTTTGAGTCGGATAGCTTACATCAATCATTAGCAACATGATCACTGTCTAACGTTTTTTTAATAACAGCTTACACGACATACACAATAGTATGAGTGAGGAGAGATGTTATACGATGGACGTGACAGGTTTTTCTGATGTTCTGTCTCTTTCCTAGCTTTCAGTCTCCCGCCTGATTCTTGTAAAGCGTATGCCGAAATTTTACTACACATTATTTCATTGTTGTTACAAACTATGCTAGATGGAATTTTAAGATTTACTGTTTATATACTGTTAATCTTTTTTACACGTACATCGTGAGGCTGCAGTACAAACGTACTAAAAAAATGGTTCAAATGGCTCTGAGCACTATGCGACTTAACATATGAGGTCATCAGTCCCCTAGAACTTTGAACTACTTAAACCTAACTAACCTAAGGACACCACACACATTCATGCCCGAGGCGGGATTGGAATGTGCGACCGTAGCGGTCGCACGGTTCCAGACTGAAGCGCCTAGAAACGCTCGGCCACTGCAGCGGGTCACAAACGTACCGCAGTAGTTGTACGTACGTCAATATTCGACGGGACATGATCTACGTGGGCATTCAGTAATTAACTGTTTCTTGTTGTGTTTTCTGTTAGCTGTTATTCATTGCTGTCTTGAGCAGAACGTCGTGTCGCACAGTTTGCGAATTTCACATCTGCATTCAATTTTGCGTGAAACTCAAGAAAACCTTTCGAGAGACACACCAAATGATGCAGGAAGCCTACGGGGAAGAGTTGTTGAGATTTACTTGGTGTTACAAATGGTACACACAGTTCTAAAATGGTCGGACGGAAGTTGATGATGGTCCTCGTTCAGGACGCACTTCGACGCCTACCGACGATGCATATGTCAGGAACGTCAAAGAAATTGTGTGTGCCTATCGAAGACTGACTGTCCGAGAGATTGCAGAAGACTGCCACATTTCATTAGGTACATATCGTGAAATAATGACAGAATCTTGGAATGCATTCGTCCCATGGCTCATAAGTCAAGTAGTAGAGTAGTAGTAGTAGTAGTAGTAGAGGGGTTTTTGGGCGCACGACAGCAAGGTCTTAAGCGGCCGTTCAGTAACATAGTGAGACGGGTGTCAAGAAATAAAACTCAGAACAGATATATAAAACGGAACATAAAACACGGGGAACTATCGTTGAAAAATATGTGCTCACCCACACCGAAGCGTGGGATGAAGCAGGGTGTCAGCAGTAAAACATGGACAACACAGGAAGATAATGGTAGAGGGAGCTAAAACAATGTAGCAGATGGAAGTGGCTGGCTGACCGCAAGGAAGAAAGGGGAGGAGTAAGCCACTCTGCAACACACGAAAACCTCCAGCCTAAAAGTTTAGGCCAGAGTCGAGACACATCACAAAACATAAAAACCCTAGACACACACGTCTCAACATTAGCTAAAACAGAAGGCAGATCCCAATCAACTTGTGCTTCTGCCCTCGCATCACGATATAAAATGCAGTCCGTTAAAATGTGCCGGACAGAGATGTGCACACCACAAACATCACAAAACGGAGGATCCTCCAGCCGTACTAAAAAGCTATGTGTGAGAGGACAGTGCCCGATCCGAAGACGTGTGAGGGCCACCTCTTCCCGCCTGAGCAACCGGCAGGAGGAACGCCACGGCCGAGTGGTTGACTTTACCGACCGCAGTTTATTGACCGGCACCGCCAGCCATTCGTCCTCCCACAACTCTATGCACTTCCTGTGGAGTGCAGAGATGACTGACTGCAAGGGGATAGGACACTGGACCACGTCCTGCTCTCTGCAGGCCTCCTTGGCAGCCCGATCGACCTGTTCATTGCCCCATATTCCGACATGACCAGGCACCCAGCAGAAGGATAACCCTTTACCCCGCCGTTGGAGCAAGTACAGTTGGCCATATATCAGCTGGACCATCTCCTCAGTCGGGTACAGGTTCTGCAGTGATTGTAAGGCACTAAGAGAATCGGAGCAGAGAAGAGATCGATCGCCCCGAACACGATTCATCCGCTCCAGTGCCTTCAGGATCGCGTGGAGCTCCGCTGCGAAAACGGTATATTCAGCAGGGAGTCGAATCCGGGTAACATGATCAGGGAACACCACAGAACAGCCAAGGAAATTCTCCTGTTTGGAGCCATCAGTGTAAACGACAGTGAAACCGTGATGCATATCTAAAATGTTAGAAAAAAGAGATTGGAATATAAAATCTGATGTGACATCTTTCTTAAAATTAGTCAAATCTAAAATAAGTTAGGGTCTTCGGAGGTGCCAAGGTGGAGATCTGCTCCAGCCGCGACGTAAAACACGAAGACCAGCCATAGACATCGCAGCGAGGTTGTCCTGTGCGCGAATCTCACAGGGCTGCGTCGCACGTTGCCGGTTATGAAATAATCGTGCCAGAGGAGGCTGAGCAACTGTATGGTATGCAGGGTTGTATGGTATGGACAAAGTTTTATAGGCCTGGCGTACTGTAAGTAGCCGTCGCCGAATATGAAGTGGCGGTTCACCAGCCTCTGCACAGCGGTTTTGTATGGGGTTAGTTCGGAATGTTCCAGTGGCCAACCGAAGCCATTCATGGTGCACAACGTCCAGCGTCTTTAAGTAAGAAGGCCTCGCCGACCCATACACCGTGCACCCATAATCGAGCCGAGATCGCACAAACGCCGTGTAAAACTGGAGCAGACAAGTCCTGTCAGCTCCCCATGTACTGTGGCTAAGACATTTTAAAATACTTAAAGCCTTAAGTGACCGCCGTTTCAGGTCTTTAAGATGAATTAACCACGTGAGCTTCGAGTCAGAAATGAGCCCCAGAAATCTCACCGTGTCTTTAAAAGTAAGAATAGTGTCCTTCATCCGCAACTCAGGAAAGGTTAAAATCGAACGAGAACGGTTAAAAAGAACACATACAGACTTCTCGATGGAAAACTTAAAACCATTCTTCTGCCCCCAGTCATCCAAACGCCTAATCGTAAGTTGCAACTGACGAGTTGTCGTTGCAAGGCTTGAAGAAGAGCAAAACAAAGAGAAATCATCCACAAACAAGGAACACTGGACAGGACTTTTCACTATGGACGTAATGATATTAATAGCGATGGCAAAGAGAGTCACACTTAAAACGATACCCTGAGGGACACCGATCTCCTGCTCAAAGCGATCAGACAGGACGTCACCAATTCGGTATCTAAAATGTCGTGGCGAGAGGAAAGACTGAATAAAAAGAGGACGACAACCACGAAAACCCCATTCGAGAAGCTGCTCCAGGATGAGACGCCTCCAAGTGGTATCGTAGGCCTTCTCGATGTCGAAAAATACACCTAGAAGATGATAGCGTAGTACAACTTGTTGTATAGCCGCCTCCAGCAGGGTAAGGTTATCGAAGGTGGAACGAAACCTCCTGAATACACACTGAAAGTGACTAAGGAGTTGCCGGGATTCCAACATCCAGACAAGGCGGCGGTTGATCATCCACTCCAAGGTCTTCCCCATGCAACTAGTGAGGGCAATACTACGGTAGCTACTCGGGCTCGTGCGGTCTTTCCCAGGTTTTAAAAAAGGAATTAAAACGGCCTCACGCCACGCGTCAGGAAAGTGACCCGACGCCCAAATGGCATTAAAAAGTGCCAGGAGGATTTCTTTGTTGCGCATTGTGAGGTGCCGTAGCATACTGTAATGGATCCTGTCGTGACCAGGGGATGTGTCACGAGCTCCAGACAATGCAGAATCCATCTCCCACATAGAAAATTGGCAGTTGTAAACTTCATGAGAGGTGGACTGGAGGTCGAGACTACATCTCTCAGCAACGGCTCTATGGCGCTGGAAACCTGGATCCTGACTGGTTGTTGCAGTAACTGTCGTAAAATACGCTGCCATAGTATGGGCAATGTCTCGCGGATCCGTGTGGAGAGTGCCATTACCCATTACAGCAGTCATGGGGCACCTACCTCCTCTGCCAGAAATTCTCCTGATAGTCTCCCACACAATGGATCTTTTGGTGGAACTATTAATGGTGTTCAGGAACTGTTGCCATGACCTCTTCTTGCTCTCACGAATAATGCGGCGGCATCTTGCCCTCGCCACCCGAAAGGCTGCAAGATTCTCTGTAGTCGGCCGACACTTGAACCGACGCAGATCTGCACGCCTGATCCTGATTGCAGAGCGGCATTCCGCACTCCACCAAGGCACAGGTGGCCTCTTCCGGTGGCCTGTGGACTGTAGAATGGATGCTGCAGCGGCGTGGTGGACCGTTTTGGTAATATGATCTACCCACACCTCAACATTAGCACAGTGTTCGAATTGGGCCAACTGGCTATAAAGTGTCCAGTCAGCTCCACTGAGCACCCATCGTGGTGATCTCCTTTCGGGGCCCACGCCATCTCGCAGGTGAATACAGATTGGGAAATGATCAGTGCCGTGCAAGTCAGCAACCACTTCCCAGTGAGCACTGGTGGCAAGAGCTGGAGAGCAAAGCGAGAGATCAGTGGCAGAGAACGACCCAGTCGCTGTGCAGAAATAATTACTCTGTCCTCCGTTGAGCAAGTAGGCACAGGATGACAGTAGAAGCCTCTCAATTGCTCCACCCCTGGGGCAGGTAAGTGCAGAGCCCCAAAGCACATTGTGGGCTTTAAAATCACCACAAATAATGAATGGCTGGGGGAACTGTGTAAGGAGGTCAGTGAGGACCACTTCATCAAGTGCGTCATGTGAGGGCAAGTAAAGTGAACAGACGTGCATGGACACAGCGACGGCCTGTAAAGTAGTCGTAAGCGAGAGAGGCGTGGAGTGGTAGTCTGTCCTGACGAAGATACCTTTGCCTCCTCTAGCTCTATCTCCACGCAGGTCGTCCTTTTTGTGCAGTGTATAGCCTCGTAGCTGAGGGGAGTATGAGGGATGGAAATAAGTCTCCTGGAGACAGAGACACAGTGGTCTACCCTGAGAGAGTAGACGAAGTTCCTCCACATGCGTCCTGAACCCTTGCAAGTTCCACTGAAGTATGGGAGCCATCTATGATGGGCGCAGCACCTTCATCCTGTCTCTCCGACGGGGCGGGGAGACCGCAGCAGGTGGAGGGGCAGGCGTGGGGCGAGATGATTTCCCCACACATAGATCGGATTCCATCAACTCTGGCGAAGAGTCTGATGAAGCCTCACGTAAAACAACATCCGCAAGGTCAGACGGTTTACCACGGGATTTGGCCCGGTGTTGCTGCTGTACGGGAGCTTTCTGCGGTTTGGTGGGCTTTGGGGGAGCCGATGTGGCAGTGGTAATGGCCGTACTGGGCCTCGGAACCGCCTCAGGTGTTGGAGGCGCCAGCGGCCGGCCCAAGTTCGCCACTGTACCCTTGTCTGCCGTTCGAGTAGGGGCTACCGGCTCTGCTGACAGCTGACAGCTGCAGCTATTAGTACAAATACTCACCACCTCTGTCTGCGTTGAGGCATCGGCTTTTGGAGAAGGCTTTTGAACCAGGGATGCTAAAGATGTAGCAAATGTGGGAGGTTGCATCGACTTATAGATCTTCTTGGCCTCACCATATGGGATACGCTGGGTTGTTTTGATTTCCTGGACTTTGCATTCCTCTAAAAATATGCGACAGTCCCTACTCCAAACAGGGTGGTTTCCAGAGCAATTGCATCTGGCTGGAGACGAGCAACCAATTCCCTCATGAGCAGCCTTACCACAGTTGCCACAAGTCGCTTCGCCTTTACACCCTAAGGTGGTATGCCCAAAACGCTGGCATTTAAAACAGCGCATTGGGGACGGGAAATAAGGTCGCACACTAAGGCGAAGGAAGCCAGCTTTAATATGTTCTGTAAGTTTCGTGCTACTGAAGGTCAGAATAAAGGAGTCGGATTTCACAAGAGTGCCATCAACCCTCTTCATGATATGTTGGACATCAACGATACCTTCTGGAGCAAACTCACGTTGCAGTTCGTCTTCGGGAATGTCGACTAGATCCCGTCATGTCACAACACCTTTGCTATAATTCAAGGTGCTGTGCAGTTCAGTGTCTATGGCATACTCCCCAAGGCATTTAGCAGCTTGGAGGTTACTTGCTGGGAAGTGGAAGTTTCCACGAGCAAGGTCCCATTACGCAAACGCTTCACTGATTTTAAGTAGCCACAGATGCCCTCCAAACCCTTTTGTATATAGAAGGACGAAACCTTCTCAAAACTACTTCCGCTTTACAATGAGAAACACGTTCTGATTACCAGAATTCATTCTGTTACTAAAGACTTGACTGGTCAAAGATGTGCTACAGTCAGGGGGATTGAATGCACGAGCCCTCTTCAGAGACTGGGTGTTAGAACCTTCCAGCGGCCCACCCTTTCCGCTGGGAGGAGGAAAAGAAGATTTCGAAGGATCCATCTCGGTCCCACGAGCAGCTAGGGAACTAGAAGTTCACCTAGACAGAGCCCCGCGTGCCTAGGTAAGCCTTATACAACTGGGGTGCGGCAGGTTCCCCAGAGGATGCCCGCTTGCGACTGTTCCACCCCAACGGCCATGCATCTTATAGGCGCGCAGCACACCGTAAAATTGAGGGGATTTTATGGAGGTTTACCTTCGTCGCAATCCAGGCGGTCAAGCCAAGATTACCATTCCGCCGCACCATACGGTGGTCGCTGAAGCATGTCCGGGGGTTACGGTGACAGGAGACTGGCGGCGCTGACCAGTCCCCAGCTCAGGACCGTGGGGTCGCCAAGCCCGTACTCAGCAAATGAATGTTAAGCCCCGAGGGGCTCATGAGTCAAGACGAGAAAGACCTTCCCATTGGAGTATACAACCACCCAATGTTCGGAATGTGTGAAACTGATGTCAAAATTGTTTCTTTCTTTTATGACGTATTTGGATTAATGAAATCACCATAATATGTGCCTAAATAAGATAAACTAATTCGTAATCTTATCACTAGGAGCATTACGCCCATACAAAGGAACTGATGACAGCGTTCACATAGATGATATGAGAAGCAGCTAAATTGAACGCACCTGTCTTTCGAAACTAGTAAGGAAACGACAAAAAAAATCTGGTAGCCTACGAAAAAAATTCAGTCAAAGACAGTTTCTTCTTCCACAAACAGAGATTAACGCTACATACGACTGTTTGTGTGAGACTCAGCATGAAGGATGGGCATTAACTTGTAATAGGATCTTACAGTCGATCATCAGACTTTGCCACAGAAAAAAACATGGTTTCCCTGGTTCATCAAAGAGAGTGTCATCTGTGAAGGAGACCTTAATCATCCAAAAGGCGATTGGGGTAACTACAGTTTCTTACACGTTTTGCGTGACAAGAGTTTCTGAATATCTACTCCGAAAACCACACTGAAGACATAGCGGACTCAAACTGGAAGTATGTTACACCTGACCTGTTTGAAGATTTCCATACTAAAACTAGTGTCACTGACCATGAACCAGTTTTAGCGACAGTGATTACTGCGTTAGAGGGCAGCTACGATGAGTGGGAACATTTGAGTGTGTTGCAACTTAAATAAATCGTTTGTCGTGTCACATTTCAAGGATAAACTGGAAAAAATTACTTCTGCGAACGGTTGACGATGCACTAGATAGATATGTACCTAATAGTACAGTTCGTGATATACAGACTCTGTGAATACATTACTTAAGAGGCAGTGAGTTCTTCGTGATACCTGTAAAGACACAGGTACATAAAAAAAAACGCTAAATTAAACTCGTTTAACTGTCAAAAGGGCAATACGTCAGGCATTCGTTGACTACCATAGTGCAATCTTATCGTAAGACATCTCACGAAACCCCGACATATTATGCTCGTATTAAATGCTGTCGGTTGCACCATACTTAGTATTTATATACTTTTGAATGTCACAGGAACCGTAAATATGCGTAGCACGCAAAAGCAGAAACTCTGACCTACATTCATACTATCCTTTTCGAAGGGAGACACATATTTGTGTTCTAGTTAATTTTTCGCACCACGGAAATGGTTAGTGTAGATAGCGGTGACCGAGGAATTCATAAACAAAATCACTAAAGTTAAAAAAGGCTCCAACAGTCCAGGAGATCCCTTCAGATTCCCTAAGGAGCTAGCAACCGAGTTAGCTGTCATTGTAACCAAAGTATATCGTAGACCCCGTGAAAAAAGAGAAAAAGAAATCAATCGAATACGGAAGCAGATCATGAGAAATCCAGTTTGCTCATTTCTCACTTGACCTCCTGAAAGCCATGCGACAAGGATATCAGGCGGATGTCGTAATTTGCTTACTTTCGAAAAGCAATACACTCTGTACCTCACCGAATGTTTGTCGACACAAGTAGGTGGCATCAAACAAAATTAGACACCGAATTGAGGACCGCACACCTTAATTTGGATTGAATGTTACAAGTAACTGCAGGCGTGCCTCCGAGAAATGCATTATAATCCTTATTATTCACAACTATTCGTATTTTCCTCTGCTAGTCACATTTATTTATTTTGTGTTTAATTTTCAGTTAGTAGCATCTTTTGAAACAACGCCAAGTTTCAGCCATATTCGTCTATTTCTTTGTGTTTGGCATTGGTGTGAATCGAGTAAGTCGAGTGACTGTCAAAAAATGGACGAAAACGAATTTCGTATGGTCATTAAACATTACTTTACGAAAGGCAAAACGCCTCAGGAGACTAAAGAGAAGCCTCATAAACATTACGGTGACTCTGTACCGTCCATTAGAACAGTTTACAAGTGGTTTCAAAATTTTTGGAGTGGCCATACCGGCACAAGTTGTGCTCTACGTTCTGGACGCCCTGTGGAGGTTACGACTCCAGAAATCATTGATAAAATCCATGATATGGTGATGGGAGACAGAAGAGTTAAGGTGCACGAGATTTCTAGTGCTGTGGGCATCTCGAATGAATGGGTACATAATGTTTTGCATAAACATTTGGACATGAGAAAGCTATCCGAAAGATTGGTTCCGCGATTGCTCACGCTTCACGAAAAAGGGAATCGTGTGAAGTGTTGCAAGAATGGTTTGCAGCTGTTCAGAAAGAATCCGCAGGACTCTAAGGGTCGTTTCGTTACTGTGGATGAAAGATAGATACATTACTATACTCCTGAGATCAAACAACAATCTAAACAATGGGTTAACAAGGGAGAGTCTGCACCAAAAAGGCGAAGACCAGTCCTTCGGCCCGAAAGATTTAGGCGGCTGTCTTTTGGGATTCGCAAGAGATAATCCTCATCGAGTATCTGGAAAAGGATAAAACTATTACAGGTGCATATTATTCAAAGTTACTGGACCGTTTGACAACCGAGCTGCAAGAAGAACCCCGGCGAATCGACCCCAAAAAAGTCCTTTTCCATCACGAAAATGCACCAGCACACACCTCAGTAGTTGTGATCGCCAAATTAATGGAAATATAATTCCAACTCGTTTCACATCCCTCCCATTCTCCAGATTTGGCTCTCTCGTACTACTGTTTGTTCCGCAATTTGATAAAATGGTTGGCGGGACAAAGATTTTATTCAAACGAGGAGTTGGTTGCAACAACTAATAGCTATTTTACAGACTTGGACAATTCCTATTATTAGGAAGGTATCAACAAATTAGATCAGCGTTGGACGAAATGTATAGCTCTAAAAGACGACTATGTCGAAAAATAAAAAAATATTTACCCCAAACACGTAACTTTTATTTTTGCACGGACCTTTCAAACTCCCCTCGTAGTTCACGGTGGCCTTGCAGCGTGTGGATGAATATCGGCTCTCGTTTCTTTCCAGCGATGTTCACGATCCCGATAGTCTGGCAGTCGTTAAATTTACTGCATTAGTGTTTGTCTAAGACGCCTTGGGTGCCACAGGTCCATTTCAAGAAATGAAATCAAATCCATGGGAGAAGCTACACTCAATTACAGTCCCGCAGGAAGTCGATCAGGTCGCAGTCCCAAGGATGCAGATGGCTACGATGTATTTGAGTTATGGAAATTATTGATAATATAACAGTTTGTGTACAAAATGGAAACAATTCAACAATATATACAGCGCTAACGGTCAGTGTCTCAATGTTCCATCTGCCTATCAGAGCGCATTTTGGCGCAGGCAGCTCGCCCTCCCATTTCCTGTTTGGTGTGTAGAAAAAACGAGGCAAGCCCTCGTAATAAAGTCTTCCGAAATCCCTACAGCTGAATCTGTTTGCCGAACCAACACTGCTAGCGCAAAAGAACAACAATGAGATTGAAACATGCCATTAGTGAGTCTCTGCTGTCAACCAATGAGGCAGAGATAAAAATGACGTTCTTGTTAACATTTCGTCGTAATGTAATTCGCCTTTGAGTATTTGAAGTCACTCACTTATCGGTGAGAGGTCTTGGTACAGAATGTTGAACGCAGGGAACTCTGATTATGCTGAATACGCGTGAAAGGTTTTTTGAATGAAAGGTAAAAGTATTCCTCCAAGCGTGAGGAATGAAAGCGTCTACAAAGAGAGAGGATGTAGCGAAATTATAATGAATGTAGGTCCAAAGAGGCATCCATTACCCATTTCCATTATATGTGCAAAGCCACGCCTGGCGAAGAGCACATTTTCGGTGTAAGCTTTTTATTTATGAGAGAAGAAAGGCGGAGAGGCCCCCGTGTGTGACGCGCTCCCACATACACGCGAGTCGACCGGTCACTATTTGTACGAAAGAAAGGATTCGTGCTGAAATACGGGGCCGCAGGACCTGTGCGCCATTACAGATGCCAGTGGAATACATTTTCAGTGTGCGAGCGCGTGCGTTGGCGCTACTATGGAAACCGTATCCGCATGAGTATTTCCGTTTTGCCATTTTCTACATTCTGCTTTGTATTATGTGTACGTTTTTCAGGAGGTATTTGCTGTTCGGAGTTGTTTCGAGATAGCACCTGATGAGACATAGCTAAGGCCTGTCCTCAGATATGGATCGCCTCGTGCAATCTCCTTCCAAAGCGACTTTTCAGACCAAAGCGAACAAGAACGAACAAGCGAGAGCGAACGAGAATTTTCTGTGGTGTAAACGCCGATAGAGCATGAGCAAACGACATTCGCTTGTGTTGGATTCGCATTCGCCTGTTTTCGTGTTCGATTCGCATTTTCTTGTGTTGAGTCGAGTTCCTCTTGTCGTCGGTCTTTTGGCGAAGCATCAAACGAAGTTCACGTCCTTTCCGCGTCGGCGCCAGCAGTACAGTAATTTCTCGTCTGCTATCTTGTCTACCTCTGTTACTGTTCACAATGCAATGTTTCTGATTGATGAATATGTATAAGATAAGTGCTTCTAGGGTCCGAGAGATCTACGCACAAACCTCAAGGGAAAGGATGTATACAGCGTGATCACGAAGATATACAATTATTTTAATATGTTATTCTAGAAATAAAAGTAAAGAAAAAAGTTCATATAAAGATAGAACCGCAAATGTTTAGTTACGGAGTTTCGGCTAATAAAAGATTTTGCCTGAAATTTAGTAAGTTTGCTAATATGAAGCCTTCGTTAAACCGTACGAGGTGAAAGTAAAGCACGATTTCGATTTTTTTTGTTGATACTGGTCCGGTGCATCTAATAAAACATGTCCCAGACGTGTATCTGCAGTAGTTTCACAGGACATCCAGAAAAGCAAATATTATTATACAAGTAAATTTGTTTACTTTCCATTAAGAATGTAGAAACGTTTATCTCATTTTTGGCAACCGTTAGTGAGTTGTTTCAGTCATCTCTTAACCTTGAAATGACTTAGTTTTTCGTATTATTCAGTGAATTGTCTGGAATTCAAAGAAACAATTTGGGCCAAGTAGTTAGTAAATTTAAAATGCTGTGAAATTACTTCTTTGCTTCTCTGGATGTTCTGGAAAACTACCGCAGATACATGTCTGGGATATGTTTCATTAGATTCACCAGGTCAATAACAACAAAATAAATGGAAATTATGCTTTACTTTAACCTCATGTAGTTTTGCGATGGCTTCATGCTAGCGAAGTTGCTAAATTTCGGGCAAAATTTTTTATTAGCAGTAACTGCGTAACTAAACATTTGCGGACCTATGTTTATTTGAACTTTTCTCTTTAGTTTTCATATAGAATAGCATAATAAAATATTTTTTCTGTCTTGGAGGAAATCAGTTCGCGCCATACATCTACTCCAGGGCATACTTCTAACTCGAATGTGGTGGACGATTTTGTGAATTCCTTGTGTCGCTGGCACTGTAAACTGAAGGAACACACAGTGTTAAGACAGGAAATCATCTGCAGGTAGGGTAAACTGTATCAACAAAGCAGGACGTGGACTTCAAACAGCCATCCCATGCTGGGGTCTTCTGTCGTCGATGGCATGGTGGTAGAATGGCAACAATTGGAAAAAAGGTAAAAAAATCCTTAAAAAATGAAAAAAATTGATGAAAGTGGGATATTGTAATGGCTTCATGGTTACTTGTTTCTTAAAAAGACATCACAATGGTAAAATTTTTGTACATATGTTACGATTTTGATTGATTTGTGAAAAATGAGTTAGAACCTACAAACATATTGAAATATGTTTTTCAACATTTTTTAAAATTTTTTATTCATTTTATGTTTTCTTACATGGAGGATAGTGGAATGTAATCAAATTAAATCTGGTGATGCTGAGGGAATTAGATTAGGAAATGGGACACTTAAAGTAGTAAAGGAGTTTTGCTATTTAGGGAGTAAAATAACTGATGATGGTCGAAGCAGAGAGGATATAAAATGTAGTCTGACAATGGCAAGGAAATCGTTTCTGAAGAAGAGAAATTTGTTAACATCGAGTATAGATTTAAGTGTCAGGAAGTCATTTCTGAAAGTATTAGTATGGAGTGTAGCCATGTATGGAAGTGAAACATGGGCGATAACTAGTTTGGACAAGAAGAGAATAGAAGCTTTCGAAATGTGGTACTACAGAAGAATGCTGAATATAAGGTGGGTAGATCACGTAACTAATGAGGAGGTACTGAATAGGATTAGGGAGAAGAGAAGTTTGTGGCACAACTTGACTAGAAGAAGGGATCGGTTGGTAGGACATGTTTTGAGGCAACAAGGGATCACAAATTTAGCATTGGAGGGCAGCGTGGAGGGTAAAAATCGTAGAGGGAGACCAAGAGATGAATACACTAAGCAGATTCAGAAGGATGTAGGTTGCAGTAGGTACTGGGAGATGAAGAAGCTTGCACAGGATAGAGTAGCATGGAGAGCTGCATCAAACCAATCTCAGGACTGAAGACCACAACAATAACAACAACATACATTCCCCTAAGACGATATAACAACGAGTATCGACTTTTGCGTCTTCTTTTAGAAAAAATAGCCCAGAATATTTAAAAATATCGTACTTTCTTTTGACTCATTCACCTCAATCCCCACAAAAATAAGTAAGTAAATGAGTAGATAAATGACCGATTTTATGTATAATATATATTATATTATTTATTTGCGAACATTTTCCAATTTTTCAAATTCTTGACAACCTGACTTAAGTAACTATTTTTTATTGTTTTATTTAATTTTATATATTTTATTTTCTTACATTTTTAAATGTTTTACATTTTATCAGTATTAAGTGTGTACATTTTGTGCACTTCCAGGAGAAAAACTGACCAAATTCTTTTGAACCCAATGACCAAGAGCGCAATAAAATTGGTGGTAAAAATTTAAATTTCTTCATTGTATTGTCTCTCAATACAACTATACTGATTTCAAGAATTGAAAATCTCAGCAGTTATTACTTGAAATATGTGTCTGTTAAAAGAACCTTAAACTCGTTTCTAAGCTCCATACGAATTTTCTCCCTGTAGCTAGTATTCAAATATTCACAGTCAGTAATGTTATATGTACCGTTAACCTGTAGCTCAGTATGTTTTTGTAACAAATTAGAATTGCTAGCGTTGTTTAGTTTCCTGGGTAGGGACCCCATTTATATAGTAAGGAGTTTTAATAAAGGAATTAAATTTTAGTTGAAAATTGAGGACCCAAAACATAGTTTTTTCTAGAAAACTCCAATCTCATGAGGAGGCAGCATTCAAAGCATAAAATTTCCTCAGGGAACATTTCATGATTAACACACTTCGTGAAAATAGTTAACACACCGATATAAACACGCAATGCGGTGTAAGCCATTTTAATTTTACATATCAGGTGGCATTAGTGCTCAGTGTTACCTTGCAACAGCTAATTAGTCTTTGGGCTGTATCTCATTTTCTCTTCTGCTTGCAGCTGCATAGCTCTAGTTTCATTCACTTGACTTACAATGGCTGATAAAGGCAAATATCATAGGCTTTTCACAGCTGTAGACAAATAAAATATTACAATTTTGCCAAAAGAGGTCTGTTTATAGTTCTCAGTTAATAATCTGTATTGTGATTCATTTGTCAAATTTCTATTTGCATACATGATAACATTGCTAGTAATTGTCCAGAAATTTTCTCATTAATAGATGTGCACGTGCAGCGTTACTCGATCGTACGCTCTCTCTCTCATTCATTGTCCGCCTACCTCATGCAATTTGTTAATGGCTGAGCAAAAGTGTTCACAAAGAGGAGATAAGAATGAAATAACTTAAGGCAACAATCATTCATACGTGAATATCTTCTTTTTTAGACAACATTAGAAACATTTTTAGTAAATTTTGGACGGGCGAAAATCTGTGCAGGCAGGTAGAACATGTGTGTGGGAAAAATTTGTGTCGGTAACTTGAATGTGATACGAAAGGCCCTCCAGTATAAAGAATGTTTCTGTAAGCTCTGATTTAAGACTTTGGAAATAGATTGTTCGAGTTTAATACTGTCTAAATCTCTGCGATACGGAAATACATTTAAAAATCGGTATGGAGTGTGTATGACGCAAGAACACTGTAACTTCAATGGAACATTTATTAATAATGGAACACAGTACCTTGCACAGTGTCACTGTACTTAATCCGCCATGACAGTCGTTTGCGACCTATGCACACACAACTGATTTCAATTCACTGTAGGAATATTTGGTATTTTTTTCCCTTCGTAAGAAAATTACATTTCTAAGTTAGAATACAGTCTGTATGCATGTATATGACGTGGAAGACTCTAATTTTAACAGAACAATTGTTAATGGCTGGAGGGAGTACCACACATAGGATCACTGTACTTCAATAGCGTCGATAGAAGTTTCGAGATTAAGTTACACGCATCTCATTCCACTGCTCCTTTGGATTACTGGGTAATTTTTTTTTCCTAAGGAAATTACATTTCGTATGCACGCATACAACATGGAAGACTGTAGTCTTAGTGACGCTTTGGTTAATGGTGGGAGGGAGTACCAGACGCACAATCACTTTACTTAAATAGCCTGACAGACCTTTGGTAACTAAGTTACAGGCATTTGGTTCCAATGCTTCGTTGGATTCGCTGCGTTTTCATCGTAAGCAGATTGCATTTCGAAGTATACGCACGTACATGGCATGGAAACCTGCAGTTTTAATGGAATATTTGTTAACTTTCGCTGATGTTAGAATGGTTGAGTGACGGAAATCACGAACAGCACAATTCCATCTCAACGCGCACACTGTCTTAAGCAATACAGTACCATAGATCTCCTCTCGTTCCGCTCCATCATGTGTCAATTTTATGCAGACCATGTGCGTGTGAGTGTCTGTGTGTGTGTGTGTGTGTGTGTGTGTGTGTGTGTGTGTGTGTATAACACTGCTGCTGTCGAAGACGAGAATGCCAAGACAGAATGTGTCATACTTAGCCGTCAAGTGTACCACGGTATATATGTTAGTTTACCATGTAGCTTCCTCCACCCTACTTAACGAGCCAAACCTTTGTACCTCACTATACATTCTCAATTTGAGCTATAACTCTGAGGTCATTGTCAGCTACTGATCCAGTATTAACATGCATAGAGCCGTTTGTGGTTAAATGATTTGTACTGGTGGACAGTAACATCGATACGACAGTTCAACACTGCATAATCGCTGTCTACAAGTCCTGTGGGCCCGTATCTTTTCGTATTACGTGACTCATTTCTGACGCAGAAGAACCATATGGATGCTGATGGCATCGTATAGGTTCGGAGAAACCATTCGGATATACAACGGAAAAAGAAATTGAGCCGTATCACAGCACAGCTCATTTGATATACCCGCGAGATTATTTCACTTGTTTTCTCCGCAGCGATAGGGGGGCGTCATCGCTCAGCGCTGTTGGTGCTGGTGTGGGAAGCAACAGTTTTGGAGGACGGCTCGGTCGGTAGATGGCGACAGGACGGAAGCGACGGGGAGTCAACTGGTGCCTGCCGATTAAGGACTGCGATGAGTATTACTGTTTGCGAGCATGTGGGGAGGACGGAATACTGGCTGGCTTAGCGTGGTTCTCCATGACCAGCTCTTGTTTGTTGGGCCTAACACTCGAGTGTAACAGGATGGGTGTGGTTTTCGTCACCTGGTTAAGGGCGAAATTTTCATATACTTTTGTTATATTTAATGATCAATGCTTTTTTATGTGTTTGGTACTTGTAGCCAACAGTTTGTGATTTGAAATACTTCAGAGAATATCATCATCTGCCAGGTGTCTACTGTGAATAATTCTTAATTTTTGTTTTCATAGTGTATGGCATGGGATCCACTATCATCGAACATTTTATGAAAGTTTTGTCCAAATTAGTGTTACATTAGACTTTGTTAAAATTGTTGCGTTTAAATCGCAAATTTCTTAATTCTACTAATATTGCATGCGATAAACTCATCTATTTCTTGATATTACCATATTTATGCATTAAGTTGTGTTTCTTCTCGAGGCTGAATGAGTTGATTTTGGAACACGTGGGGCGAGTATTTAGAGGAAAATTTGCTAGATAAAACAACCGTCGTGAAATTGAAACCTTGACAGTGTTTACTCATGTCACCAGTCGTGAATGTTATTTCTGTCTTGTAGCTTACTTAAATGATGCAAAATAATTTAGAAATTTTGTGTATTTGTTACTAAAGGTGAACTGATGTCACACTGTGACATTTGTGTAGGGATTACGTAAGCGTAAGTGAAATCAAGAAGTAAAAAAAAAAATGATTATCATCGCCACATTTTTTTTAGCAGGCAGTAGGGAATTTGTTGCACTCTTACCAAATTGGATTTTTTTAAGGTTTGATGTACATGTAGTACAAATCACAAGTTCAATATTTTTCTGGTGTCATTGTTAGTATTTGTACATGTTCCACTATTGTACGATATAATATACCTTTTATTAATAGTACCTTTATGTAATGTTTCAGAGTGGGGCTGCATGTTCTTCTAGAGAATGTTATAAAAAAAAATTTTATTGCTACAATTTCCTTTCAAACTGTTAATTGTATTAACTTGAATGTACAACCAGTTATTGTTGAATAATAAATTTGTGTCAACAAGGCTTGGACCAAATAAATATGCCTACACCTTCCCCATCCTGCCTCTGCTACCGTCTGTACATCACAGAAGTCTATGGGAAAGACGATCTATTCATAGGGGTGATTAGGGTTTCTTTGGATGTATATAGGCAGTTTTTTATTCGAGCGCGGTGTGATACCGGGATCGAAAGGCACATGATAATACTGGTGTGATTTATCCTCCACCACGCATTTTACATCTGCTGTAGTGTATTTTATTTAGACGTGTGATGCAGTTGTCTGCATGTAGGCGGGAAGAGCTGTGTTGAAATTGGTTGTTGACCTAAACATACCTGAATCTATTGCACGTTGATGGGACTGGAAATCGCGCACACTGTTGTTGGAAGCGTTAACTACTGTAAAATACCTAACAGTAAGCATCTGGACGGAGCTAATGTAGAATACATACGTGTAGTTTGTATTCATTTGCTGATGTGTCAAGGAAAGCAAACCAAGCTCTAGCAACTGACAAGTCGGAGAGCTAAAGAGGATGTGGTCCACCCTCTAAGAAGTGACTTTGCAGCCGGTGAGTGACCGCAAACTGCATCAGTACGTTACCTAGAGACAGTGGATCTACAATTCGGATGTAGTGTCAGAGGTAGTAAGATGACTGCTGTCGCTGGAGGAATATTATCATTGATTTGTCCTAGCTTGTACTTGTTTGTTATAAAACGATAGTTTTTTAAGCGAGCAAGTACTGGGTTTGTTTCTAAATAAATAATTTCCTCTACGCATATGCAACCACCTTTGCAAGTATACCTTGCTCTGGACGAACTACCGCATCATGATCGGTTCACTAATGAACGGGTCGTTGGGGGAAAAATGAGCAATACTATGATTAAGTCCCGAATCTGCTCCTGCTTTTGCAGTAGCTCCGAATTACGTATAGTGCTGCTAGTTTGCCGCACCAATCTAAATGCTTCAGTGTATAGCGTACTAGAAACTCTGTTATACTGTTAAATCTTTGCTTTAGTCGCTACTGATACGAGGCAATGGTGTTCATTTGGAAAAGGGTGGTAAGCAGACAGGTATTTCGCTGTTGTTCACAAGACCAGCATATTTCGATTTGCAGGAAGCATATACCCCCAGCGCTCAGGAATGTCATTAAAGCCAGAATGCTAAACGATTCGTGAGGTACTCTAAACAAGAATTTTTACTATGAATGACTGTTTGGCTTCACTGGCTGCATACAACGCACACACGGGTAGAAATACACTACTTTTCCAGAGCAGCGCCGGCTTTTGTGTGCTTGCCTCCATCTATATACGTTAGTTGAAATGTATATTCGTGTGTTTAGAACCCGCCGAAGGCACAACATTACCGGAGAAACAAGCGCCAGAGCTACGGGAGGGGACTGTGCCCTTCTAAGTTACTCTTTCTACGTTACATATGTCGTTTCTTCCTGTTCAGGCAACGCTGTCTACCGTGCAAGAGCGAACATAACATAGATAAACGAATCGAGGGCTTTTTAATTGCGTACGTCGATAATTTTTCCGGTGGTATGTCGATAATTTCTTTCAATAAATCGAGGGCCGAAAATGTAGTTTTTTAAATATCTATGTACCGTATTCCCAATATTTTTAAAAATATCAACAGATCTAGTTGGAACGTAAAGCTACTGTGGTTAGT
Organism: Schistocerca piceifrons; assembly: GCF_021461385.2. NCBI lineage: Eukaryota > Metazoa > Arthropoda > Insecta > Orthoptera > Acrididae > Schistocerca > Schistocerca piceifrons. The sequence continues at coordinate 49,105,659 of NC_060138.1, forward strand.
GTTCTAATATATCACCAGCCATGTGTGGGAAGTGATCAGACTACTATTTCCGCAAGTTCTTAGACTTACACTGTTAGATTAGTCTCCTACATTACAACACCAGAAATCTACTAGGATAATAGGAATGATACCCACACAAGTGTCGATACAGATGAACCAGCAAATCACAGGTTCAATATTCTGCTGGTACGTAAAACAAAGGTGGAATTAATGAGAGGCGAACTGAATGGTGGACCTGTTACCGAATTTGTTAGTTTGTAGAGCAGTCTTCTGTTAATAGGTTAACCGATGATGATCACAACCAATGAGTACTGGATTTGGAAATACAGACAACTATGCAGCGTGTTGTTACGTAGAAACATGTTGGTTCTGCTGTTACACAACGTAAACTGACTTAATTTTCACAGGACCATAACTGTTTGACACTTCCAGATAAGGTAAATACGTTGGCTTGCTACCACTACCGTATTATACTCATTTGGCCTAATGAAGCTGAGTGTTAGCCCCATTCCAGACCTCTCTCTACCTTAGAAAAATCTGAGGAAGTACCAGGAATAGACCCCAGGTTCTTCTGCACCGAAAGAAGTGATGCAAACCACTCAGCTGCAGAGGTGGTCCACTTCATTGTGCATTGGTGAAAATGTAAAAACGTAAATATGGTGAATGAAGCGATCCCTTCCCAGTCTCTCCAGTAGTTGACATCATCTCCATCACCAAAGACAATTTCCTCTCTCTCTCACGGGAACTACCATGAGGCTATGACATTATAATGTACTACAGAGGGAATGAAAGGAAAATAGATTCCATAGTAGCTGAAAATTCCAACCTCCAGTAGATGACATCATCTCTCCGAATTGTAGACTGTAAATTTCCTATCTCGCTCTCTCCCTGTCTCTCTCTCTAACTATATGTACATCTGTTACAATAACATTACAAAGTATTTCAGATGGAATGAGTGACTGAAATGTTTACTTTATAATACATGAAAGGGGAATGAAAGGATACAGTCCCCCTCCCACCCGCACTCCCTCCACCAAAGTTTTCATTGTGAAACGGTAGATGATGACATTATTATGAACAGCAAGATGGAGCCAATAACCTAGCATTAGACCACTATAATGATTAGCTGACTTGGATGTCACATAATTTTATGACAAGGGAACAGCTGTAAATTATATCACCAGCAGTACGCAGCTGTTTTTTGCAATGTTACAGAACAGTTTTTTTTTTTTTTGTGAGTTTGTTAGGTTTTGGGTGTTTCGTTTTCGTTTATTCTAGGATTCAGAACAACTGTGTGAGGTGGAATGACAAGTTTATTGTCACAATATTTCTCACCAAACCACAGCTTTTCACACAGTTTTCAAGTCGCCAACATAAAAACTGCGCAATGGATAATGCATCTTGCCAACATGAAAAGTGAAAAAAGTTTATACATGACAATGTTAAACATTAAAATTCTGAAAGAACGTCAATCTTAGGCTCAATATTATAAAAGTTTAATTGGAAGTTTCTTTACATTAATCCTAAGCACAAAAATCTGAAAGTTTAATTGAACGTATCTTTACAAAATTGCTCCCACACATACGTTATGATGTTGATCAGTACTATGAAAATCGTCCGATTCTGGCTCAACGTTCAGTACTATTTAGGATGACAATCAAGTCTACGGTGGATGGTTAGTCAAGTGGCAAATCTGAGCGCAAGATTACCCAAGGCCGCACGAGTTTACAGTGGACGCAAGCTGGTGTGCCAACAAAGTTTACGCCTCTGCACGTGGTATTTACCTTAAGCTCGCACGTGCTGCTGTCTGCAAGGCCGTTCTGATATTTTAGTCAGTTTTGATGTGGTTTCTCTCGTCACTCGCCTTCCTCTCTCTGATTCGTTGCAGCTAATTGAGGTTAAGTTTGATGTCGAGTTAACAAATTTGTTTCGACATGTGCTGACTTCTATTTACTTTTTATTCAATGGTCTGTATTACGAACAGACTGATGGAGTTGCAATAGGAAGCCCGTTGTCACCTATTGTGGCCAATTTGCTTATGGAGGACTGTGAAGAACTTGAGTTGGAGCCAGTGACCTTGAAACCTGCGTGTTTTTTCAGATATGTAGACGTTACTTTTGTTGTTTGGCTTCATGGTAGTGAGAATTTAAACCGGTTTTTGGAACATCTGAATTCAATCCACCCGAATGTTCAGTTCACTATGGAGGTGGAAAAGAATGGATGCCTTCCCTTCCTTGATGTGTTGGTCAAAAGGATGACTGATGATACGTTGGGACATTCTGTTTATAGGAAGCCTACCCACACTGACTTGTATCTGCGAGCTGATAGTTGTGACTATCCAGCTCAGCGTGAAGGAGTACTTCGCACCTTGGTTCACAGGGCCCACGTTATCTCAGACCCTGAAAGTTTGGCAGCCGAGCTATCACATCTCGAAGTTACCTTTCGTCAGAATGGTTATAGTGAGAGACAGATCAAATGTGCGTTGCGCCATCAGCCTTCTGTGCAACGGGTGAGTGACGATAGCAACGAAGTGGCACCTAAGTCTACGGCGTTTTTGCCTTACGCAGGAAGCATTTCCAACAAGATTGATCGTATTTTGCGGAAATATGATGTGAAATGCGTTTTTCGACCACCTTCTGAGATTAAGGCAATGTTGGCGTCCGTAAAAGGTGATCTCTGTTTGCGTAAGGCTGGGGTCTATCGTATTCCTTGCTGCGGTGGCATTTCATATATTGGTCAGACAATCAGGACTGTGGAAGACCGGTGTACTGAACATAAGCGTCACACACACTTACAACAGCCGAGCAAATCCGCTATTGCAGAACATTGCCTTGACACCGGTCATCCTATGTAATACAACAACACGCTTGCTTGCACGTCCAGCTAATGGGATAGTGTTATTAAGGAAGCAGTTGAAATTAGACTATCAAGTATCCTTATTAACGGAGATGGTGGATTTAGTTTAAATACTGCTTGGAATCCGGCTCTGTCTCTCATCAATAACAGAGGGACAGAATTAGTGCTACCTCACCTGTTGATTAATAGTAACTATCGATATTTCTGATGTTAGTTATCTTTTTTTGTGTTGACACTTGTTCTGTGGGTGGTGTCTTCCTTGTTTCTCCTCTGTGAACCGAGGTATAAAATTTGCTTCCACATTCCTTCTTCCTTGCATTTGTGCCTTGAGAATGGCAGGGTGCGCTCCATGGTGTTCGACGACGTCACACGGCAGCATACCTGTAAGTTATTTGAACAGGTTTCAGATAGTTTGTATAATAGCAAGATAGAGATTTTGGAACCAGGTTTTAAATTGTAAGACATTTCCAGGGGCAGATGTGGACTCTGACCACAATATGTTGGTTATGAACTGTAGATTAAAACTGAAGAAAATGCAAATAGATGGGAATTTAAGAAGATGGGACCTGGATAATCTGAAAGAACCAGAGGTTGTACAGAGTTTCAGGGAGGGCATAACGGAACAACTGACAGGAATGGGGGAAAGAAATACAGTAGAAGAAGAATGGGTAGCTTTCAGGGGTGAAATAGTCAAGGCTGCAGAGGATCAAGTAGGTAAAAAGACGAGGGCTAGTAGAAATCCTTGGGTAACAGAAGAGATACTGAATTTAATTGATGAAAGGAAAAAATACAAAAATGCACAAAATGAAACAGGCAAAAAGGAATACAAACCTCCCAAAAATGAAATCGACAGGAAGTGCAAAATGGCTAAGCAGGGATGGCTAGAAGACAAATGTAAGGATGTAGAGGGTTATCTCACTAGTGGTAAGATAGATACTGCCTACGGGAAAATTAAAGAGACCTTTGGAGAAAAGAGAACCACTTGCATGAATAACAAGAGCTCAGATGGAAACCCATTTCTATACAAAGAAGGGAAAACAGAAAGGAGGGAGTATATAGAGGGTCTATACAGTGGCGATGTTCTTGAGGACAATATGATGGAAATGGCAGAGGATGTAGATGAAGATGAAATGGGAGATATGATACCGCGTGAAGAGTTTGCCAGAGCACTGAAGGACTTAATTCGAAACAATGGCTAGGGAGTAGACAACATTCCATGAGAACTTCTGACAGCCTTGGGAGAGCCAGTCCTGACAAAACTCTACCATCTGGTGAGCAAGATGTATGAGACAGACGAAATACCCTCAGACTTCAAGAATAATTTAATAATTCCAATACCAAAGAAAGCAGGTGTTGACAGATGTGAAAATTACCGAATTATCAGTTTAATAAGTCACAGCAGCAAAATACTAACGCGAATTCTTTACAGACGAATGGAAAAACTGGGAGAAGTCGACCGCAGGTAAGATCAGTTTGGATTCCGTAGAAATGTTGGAACTCGTGAGGCAATACTGACCCTACGACTTATCTTAGAAGAAAGATTAAGGAAAAGCCAACCTACGTTTCTAGCATTTGTAGACTTAGAGAAAGCTTTTGACAATGTTGACTGGAATACTCTCTTTCAAATTCTGAAGGTGGCAGGGGTAAAATACAGGGTGCGAAAGGCTATTTACAATTTGTACAGAAAGCAGATGGCAGTTATAAGAGTCAAGGGACACGAAAGGGAAGCAGTGGTTGGGAAGGGAATGAGACAGGGTTGTAGCCTCTCCCTGAGGCTATTCAATCTGTATATTGAACAATCAGTAAAGGAATAGGCATTTAAATCCATGGAGAAGAAATAAAATCTTTGAAGTTCACCGATGACATTGTAATTCTGTCAGACAGCAAAGGACTTGGAAGAGCAGTTAAACGGAATGGACAGTGTCTTGAAAGGAGGGTATAGGATGAACATCAACAAAAGCAAAACGAGGATAATGGAATGTAGTCGAATTAAGTCGGGTGATGCTGAGAGAATTGGATTAGGAAGTTCGTTCTTCTCTGGACTGGGAGTTAGGAATGAAGACATGTTTAACATCATGTTTTTTTTATTCGTTCTTATAGCGACTTCTTCACAGTTGTCGTCTATTCTTCATTGTAATTGGTTGTTCATCTAGATAAATTGAACAACCTTTTATCCTTTTCCTGCTCATTGAACAACCTTCCATCCTTTTCCTGCTCCGTCCCATGAGTTGTCAGGGATTGCTCAGCAGATGTTAAATATCGTATGGTCTGATGGCAGTTTCCGCTATTCTGCTCAATGAGTTGCAGAAACGCGTTTCTTCTTCTTCCTGTGGTGAATCTAAGCTTGAACTCATCCGTGCCGTCATATGTCCTCCTCCGTTCCGGTTCGGTGGGTATTCTGTATCCCTTCATATGCAGCCTGGCATAGCTTGTGACATAAGTGTCAAGTGATGAACACTTGCGCTAAAACCATTGTTGGTAACCTTCTCAGTGGCTTTTGCAGGAATAAAGCTCACCTCAGAGTACAAGTTGCTTCCATTCAGGCTGCGTTGTACCCCTCCAAACTTTTCCACAGAGGAGTTATCCTCTAGGAACGTCGTTTCCACCAAGACCTCTTCTTTTGTTATCTCGTAAGCTGACTTACCTGGCACTGACACTACAAGATAAAGGTTATGGTTTCCTCATGTTCATCACGATGGAAAGCAAGAGTGAGGTTGATTGTGATGATGGTTAGTATGTATGTAACCCCGTTTATTTTTTTCTATCTGTAGGTATATTATGTTGTTTTCAAAACTTCGCACCTTGACTATGACTCCAGTGTCTTTTTATCTGCAATGTCTTCTTTTTGTCCTTGGCTGTAACAGAACCTCAAAATAGATTTTTAATGTTTTTTGTTATTGCCCCCCAAAAAGCGTCTCTATTGTTCTGTTGTATTGTTTTTAACTTCGTACTTATCCCTTCCTCCTAATATTTCGATCACAAACTTTTACCTTCCTATCTTCTCTCACTGTACTCTTCCAAATAGAAACCTTTTCTGGGTGAACTTCAGCTCCTACTGTTCGACCTCCTGCCACGAAATAACATGTTTCTTGCTCATCATAATATTTCAATTCTCTTTCTTAACAGTTACCTCCTAACGACTTCTTATTCTTCTTTCTCTCATCTTTCTATTTCAATATAGATTGTGGTATCTTCCACAAATCTTATATGTGTCACATATTCCCCAAAATATCTCTTCAATTATTTGTTCACCGTCCTCGACGAAATAAAATTAAAATTGCCTATCTCCTTCTCCTCTAATCATCTATTTCCTACCTACTCCTTCACTTCTTTCCTTCGACAAAGATCAACTTGCTCCTCCTTCATACTACGTTTTTAAGAGAGAATCTACTACTATTCCGTTAAACTATCCACATGCTGATCTCTATTTTTCTTCTTACGTTCAATTCCTTCCCCAGAACACATTTCATTTGCAGAAGAGTTACATTAGTTGTTACTTTCCTGTCTTTTCATCATCATTATTAATTTACAACCTTACGAAATTTATTTTATTTAATTAACAGAGATAAGTGCAAGGTAAAAGTTTTACTTGTTTGCATTTTGCTTTCTTTCCTATTTTTTGTATTCAGTTTATTCTGTCGAACCTTTGTATGTAGAAAAAAAATTTATTTTCAACGCTGCAACCATTCCAACGCTTGGAGCTAAATTAAAAAATGTCAATGTTTTACTTCAGTTACTGGTGAGAATTCACTATTGGTGTTAACCGTGGTGCTGTATCCACATGGCACATTATTACTTCCTCCGTTTTGTATAAACGCGCTACATCTTCTGCAATTTGGTCATCACCATCAATTTTTTACTAATGTCTATATTCACCGTTCTGACTCCTGTTCTCATCATCGTCGGTCTATTCCCAGTCAATGAATCCCAGCATGCTTGTGTCTGTTTTCGATCTCCCCTTAAACCTACTTTAAAATATGGCTTACCAAAACTAAGTCTATTTACATGTTTGATTACACAATTAACTTTATTATTCGATCGAATTACTTCTGACTGGTATTCGTACCGCTCATCTCGTCAATTTTGTCTTTTACCTGGGTTTTATGGCCTCGCCTCGTCTTCCTCTATCGGTTCATTTCGCATGTTTTGTCCCGCTGAAGTTTGATTTTCCCAACCATTCTGCGTCCTGGCCATTCCATTTCCACCTGAATAACCTGGATTTTGCTGCTGAAAACCTGTAAACCTTCCGCCTTCGTCTGCACGGGAATTGTATCTCGGATCATAGTTACCACCGTAGTATCTAGGACCACAACCCCCATTATAATTCTTCGGTCCCCCGAAACCATAATTGTTATTTGCCCTCTGTGAGTTACCAAAACCATAGTTATTATTGTTCTCCCATGGGCGACTACCACGCCTTACAAAATCATTGCCTTTTCCTATGTTATTCTCACCGTTGGAATTATTATTAAAACCTGATAGGTTACTGTTACTCCACCTACTATTGTTTCCTCTGCTTGTACGTTGTCTTCTTGCGTCACCTTCACTGAAGATGAATTCAAGTTCTCTCAACATTCCTTTATATATTTGTATGTTATCTCTTGCCCTACCAACCAATGACTGCTGATAAAGTAACGGTAACTTCATCGTGCACGTCCGTGTCAGTTCCACATTACTGTATAGATTATCTAAGCACTGATATTTGTTTGTCATATTTTCGAAAAATCTAACGGGTTTCTTTTCTCCGGAATTTTCCAACAACTCTTTCTGCAGCAACTCATACTTTATTCTATTTTGTGTTTCTGTGGACCAGTACCGCTCCAAGTATGCAGTTTTAAATTGTTCGTATGAATGACAGTTGGCCGCTCCTCTTTGCATGGTTTCCGCAATTGCTCCGTCCATATACCCACAAATAAAGTCAAATTTCTGACAAAGCGGCCAATGCTCTGGTAAACCGATCTGAAATTCATTTATGAACGTGCTTGGATGTAAGCCGTTCCCACTTTCTTTGTAATGTTGGAATTTTCTGACTGTCAAAAAGTTATCATTGTCGAATTTTTCTCTTCCACCATACGGCGCTTGTGTTTTCACAACATCACTCTTTTACTTGTGTCATATTTTCTTGTACTCGTTCTACCACATTTGGGTCTTGAGCTGACATATTTATGTCCCAATTAGCATCGTATCTACGGAGTGGTGTGCGGTTGTCTACATCGTATCGTTCCTCGTGTATCGGATTGAAAGATTCGTTTACATTTCCCGTCACTGGTTCCGTGTTTGGCCTTTCTATTAGATTCACAATAGCTTGCGGTGTGTAACCTGTTGTGCTGTGACTCGTACATTGTGGAATTGGTAAATGTGTCGTCGCAATTTGCTCCGCTCTCACGTCACCCGCGTGCTTTCGGAGGGTCGACTGCCGCTCTTCTGATATGCGCGCGTCTACCGTTTCTCGCTCCCTTGATTGGTGTGACCGCACATCACCTACTTCGCTCCCCTGTGCTAACTGTTCCTTCCCTATCTGTTTTTGTTTTGCTTACGTAATTGTAGACGCAACCTCCTGTGGATGTCCGACTGGTATCTCACGACATTTTTGTGTTTCCGCTACTACTACGGAAGATTCCACAACTGACTTTTTCCTTTATGGATTACTGTCCATTAGTATATCGGATGATACTACCGATTCTCTCGCTACTACTTTCTGTCAGATTCTCGATACACTGTTTCAGTTCCGTGCGAAGGTCTTCAAACTCTTTCTCATTTTTCGAGACTATGTTTTCAATGCATGTGCCAAATCTTTTTAATGCGGCTCGCGTGACACGTTTTCTGACATTGAGGTCTTCCACGATTTATTGCGCCTTACCACTAACTTATCCACCCTTTGATTAACGTCAGAACGCATCATTTTGTGGTCAGCCATTAACGCTTGTATCAGCTCGCGTGAGTCTCTCGCCTCTTTCCGGATTTCAGTGAACTGTTCATTGACTTTTGTTCGTAATTTTTGCTCATCTACGCGGACTTTTTCGAACCTCGCGTAAGTTTCAAATTGGAGACTACTTGAGGCAGCATTTGTCTCTGTTTTTAGCTTTGCCGTTTTGGTCTTTCGATCTGTTAACCCTGTATTTGTTTCAAGTTTTAAATTCATTAACCTTGTATTTGTTTCAAATCTCAAATCTGTTAACCCTGCATTTGTCTGCTTTACGACCATAGTGAGTTGCTTCAATATTGCGAACACACTGTCTGACTCTTCGCTATTGTCACCTGTCACTATTCGATGAAAATTTTCCCGTTCGCGTCTTTCACGTGGCGTTTCACCTACTTCCATGGACAATTTCTGACCCACTCGATCCTTTATTCGTTTGCTTTTGCGCATTCGCTGACGGTAATACCAATCTTGAAACTGCTACCATCTCCTCTGCACTATCACTACGCCCCGTTAAGTGACAAGTACTCGATATCTTTTGTTCTACATTAATTTCTATCCTGCTAATCTCTTGAGTTTGGCCTATCTGCGATACTCTCCGTTCTTCCGCCATTTCAGTTCGTTTAGCTAACCTCTGTCTTTCTCGAAACACGTGAGCCTGTGCTCTCGTCAACATCAAGTTATAGGACCTTACAAGTTTCCAAAATATCATAGGAAGTTTCTCAGACTACGGACACAACATTAGCAACACTCGTCACCGTTTGTGGAATTTCAACCCAACTCAACAATGTTGTGAATAACTTCGTGCGCGCCAGCGAGGTAATGAACAACCTACTTCTACTCAATGATACTTGGATTCTACGTGTCAATACAAACTTTCTCCACTTTGGATCACACATTTACTGTATTTGTCCACTATACATTTATATACATTGGGCAACCTCGTCACAAAACAACATGAAAAAATCTGTTTTTTTTTTAATTCAAAAATTTTGTTTTTATTCCTAATTTGACTAATTGTCATCCAGGCACACCAATTGCCATCCTGGCAGGGGCGCCATTTGTTAGGTTCCGGGTGTTTTGTTTTTGCTTATTTTTATTCTGTGTGAGGTGAAATGACATATTTCTCACCAAATAACAGCTTTTCACACTGTTTTCAGATCGCCGACATAAGAACAGCGCAATGGATAACGCATCTTCTCAACGTCAAAAAGTGAAATAAGTTTATACACAACAATGTTAAAAATTAACTCTCTGAAAGAACATTAATCTTAGGCACAATATTATGAAAGTTTGATTGGAAGTTTCTTTACATTAATCCTAAGCACAAATGTATGAATGTTTAATTGAACGTTTCTGTACAAAACTGCTCCTACACATACGTCATGATATTTGTCAGTATTACGAATATCGTCCGATTCCGGTTCAAAGTTCGGTACTATTTACGATGACAATCAAGCCTACGGTGGATGTTTAGCCAAGTGAAAAATTTTGCGCAAGATTACCCAAAGCAGCTCTAGTTTACAGTGGAGGCAAGATGGCGTGAAAACAAGGTTTAGACCTGTGCAAGCGGTATTTATCTTAAGCTGTGACGTGCTGCTGTCTGCAAGGCCGCTCTCTCCCACTAAAATTCCTAGAAAACCATTCTGGCCTTTGCTGAACTTTCCAGCAGAAACTCTGCCTATGTTTCTCGTTATGCGAGAAAACATGTACTCAGCCCTAGTCTTATTATGTGGCGATATACACGCACATGGTTGGAGCAGTGTGCATATTATAGTGCCCTCTCAGTTCTTGCAAGAACAGTTAACTAATTTGGCTGAATCGTTTCTCCACAATTGGAGCTAAACGTTGCTACAGCTAATTTTAGCTGGGGTGCAGCCACTGTGAACGCAGTGTCCACACCAATTTCTTCTCTGCGTTGTAGGGAGCGTTAAGTGCTCCATTTCGTCACAGGACGCCAGTTCAGAGAAGAGACCCACATCACAAAATTTCTCTCTTGTCCTCTCATGGCAGATCTCCCTCCCTCCACTTGGGTTCGTTTTTCACGTCACGGCTTTTTTCGACCAATAGGAGCGTTCCTCTCATTTTGTAGAAACACCCTCTACCAATCGCAACATCCCTTCTATCAAATGGCGTCGAAACTTCAGTAGTTTTCTCCTTCATAGTCAGTTTCACCCAATCTGACATTTTGTGCTTATTCCAGACCCCTAAAGTACATTGACGTTGTCGTGTGTCGCACTCGCTAGACGAAAATGCGTCACTTGGTTTTGTTCGTATCCCGTTGGATTTTCGAAACGCAGTTCTCTAAAGCTTCATCTCTGCTCTTGTACCGATGCCCTCGCTACAGGCGGCCCTCCAGCTTGAATCACCTGGCCCGGGGTCGCTGTCCTCTTTCCTGCCACCCCCTTTAAGTGGTCTCCGGCGTAACTCTTGCAGCGCGGTTTCGCAACGCAGTTTGTGGAGCTGGCTTTTCAAAACTAAAAGTGACTCGACTCACGTTCCCTTTTCTACATTCTGCTCAAAGACACGCATTGTACAGGAATGGTGTGTTAATTACTGGCAACTGACTATCGTCCCTTTTTGCAATACATGTTGATAGTCAAGTGGTCTCATAACTATCGATTTTCGTTAGGTGTCACCTTCCTTCCCCTTTTCATTGCGATTTGTATAGGTCTCATGTCAGGTGCGAAACTGACCATTTATTCTGCCACCTTGCAAGTCTACAGCATTGTACTGAGATGAAACTATCATTGCCTACTTGCCCATAATTTTTTTCAGTAGTGTCGATAATAGAGCACCGTGTATTTCAATAAGTTACACAGGTTTTCTAGATGTAGAAAAATCAATTATAAGATCCATTACCCTAACAAAAATTTGTACAGCAATCGCAATTCGGTTCTTAACATCTGCTGCTTAAACAAAAACTTTTATCCGTAACATCAAAACAAAAGGTATATGTTTTTTTTTATTATTACGGAAAACAGCTTATGACGGTTGTGCTACATATTTTGAGAAAGTGTTTAGTTTCGTTTTAGTGCAAAGTTTGAACTTTCGTTCACAATCATAATTATATCATGTATTATGAAAATCAACCTCCACGGTTTTCGTATTCGACAAATCGTAAAAAATTTTATTTTGGAGGCAAAGATTTTTTCCAGATATCGACCTTCCATCATCGTCTTGTTGCAGTGTAGTCTTTGGCATTGTTTTATCACTGGCTTCTTCCAGCATTGTTTTTGGTCATATTTTGATGTATAAAAACATAGCAGAAGTTCTCCTGGTCTATTGTGAATATATACAGTTTAACGTTCCTAGTAACACTGGGTTCAATATGACCTGACAAGCACATCTGAAATACACAGGGTGTATCGTAATTAATTGCCTAAACACATACACTTCAAGGAACATGACATTAGAAGCAAGAGAAGTTTCAGTATACATAGTCCTGAAAACTAACTGCTTGCAAAATAACTTCGAATTTCTGGTTACCAGCCACTATTGACAGATTCCAATTAAACGATTCATGCCAGTCAGTGGTGTGGTCTTTGTTTATATTTTTGAGACACGGCGTTGTAAACTATTGTATATGACAACACATTACACAGTCAAAAGGCCACTCACGTTAGATATTTTGTGGATCATCAGTTCTGTCATGTGAGTGTTAGTGGTAACATGGACCACAATAAAATGAACAGTATGTGGATACGCTTTTCATGCATGATACGTTTGACAGCAATGCTAGGGAGGGTGCATGCTTGTATTAAGAATCATACTCTTCTTAAAGACAACCCGAGAGCTGAAATTGGGAGCTTTGTGCATGCGTTGGGAGCAGGTAGGCCTGAATAAATTACACCTGTTCTCAAATATGTGGCGCTGGGAACAGTTGAACATTGTCCATGGATCTCGACAAGGAGACTTGCCACAAAAATTAAGCTGAAGGCAACCATACGATTGACAAATAACATTTTATTTACACATACATCAGGGTTCACTCGTGCCAGTGTCTCTCATCATAACAGTTCTCACGTTTAAAGTTATCTTGGCTTCAATCCACATACTGGGGGTAAGTACTCATTTCAACGTGATTTCTAATTGAATGTGTGGATAGGGGAACTAGGTGATCGTATTTTTGGGCAATCCATGTTTCCAAAGAAACGCATCTGACGGTATTACCTGAGGATTCGGCAGCATCATTTTGCAGTATTGCTTGAAGATGTCCCGTAGAGCAACGCCAGAGGATGTGGTAAATGTGTGATTGAATTTTGACATATTTTGTTGCTGTGATGAGGCTCCATGTAACGTGACTGTACGAGGAGGACCTGCACCGTGCACCGTGGCTTCCAAGATCAGCAGATGTGAAATCCATGGATTTCGGTTCTTGTGGTCACCTTAAAGGTGCAGTGTACACCACTACGGTTAACAGGGTTGCAGACCTGCCACTGGTTGCCAAGAATCTGGACATGATCCATGCATGTATGAAAAGATTCTAAACTGACTGTGGCGGTGGGTAAAAGACTACATCCAAGTGCAAGCCGACACTTCAAACTCTGCTAGTACAACCATGTAGGTATCGTCGTGTTTATTCAAAACAGCTGCACTTCTACCAGACAACTTCTAATGAGTTTACTTCGTATTGCACAATATTGTTACCTTTTTCCTGGGTGGGACGACGTTTTCACGGAATAAAGTCACTGGTGGCAGGAGGCTACTAAGCTGCAAGTATCTCGCAAATGTTTGTTTGTGGATCTATGTTTCCTGAGAATTTTTTGCTCTTTGTATTCTGTTCTGTGAACTATGTGCGTTTTCACCACTAATTACGATACGCTTATCTCCCTCGTTTTTAAAGCTATTATTTTCTAAATATTATATGACTTTCTTTCTCTGAGTCACTTTAGCTACTGATTTTTTGTTCTATTTCATATTTACAACACTACAAATTTTTTCATGTATCTTGCACTCAGTACCATTGAAGTCAATATGACACCAACCTCATTCATTTTTTTTAAATTTTGAATATAACTTTATGAACAGCTTTAATACAAAACATCTGATACTATGAAAATAGCGTTTCCCATTTATTCTGCACCCATAGTCAGGGTTTCTTGCTTCTTGTGTATTGCCGCACTTGTTGTTACGGTCTTGCCTCAGCTTGTCGTAGAATTATGTTATGAAGACGGCTGTCATAGTCGGACCATCACAATCATCCCCTCCGAGACGAAACCAACTTCGTCGAATTTGTTGAGACAACGATACAAGCTGAAAGATAAATTTCTAACTGACTTCTTGACTGTGAAGAATTTCTACCTGACAACATAACATTTACGATGTCATGGCCATGCGTTGCAGTTTATTGGGGCTGGCTTACTGTGTGTAAGCGTATTGTCTTCATTACAATAGTAGCTATATTAATTCAGACTAATCCACCTTATGCACATCAGTAAGTAAGTAAGTAAGTTCATTGTAAACATTGTGTACCCATTTTATTATTTTACAAAATCTTCCAGTACAATAGTGCCTCATTATTAGTAATTGATCTTAACCTCTATTTTAAATGTGTCCTCCCTAAAATTTGTCATTTCATCCCCCATCTTCTTCTTGCATTCTATTTCCAGTAAGTCAAAAATAATCGCTTCTGGCATCGCCTTTCCACAACGTATTTCTTATAATATACAGGGTGATTTTTTTGCAACGTGTATAAACTCTAGTGGTTGATCGATGAGAAGATACGGAACAGAAAAGTTCTGACCAAAGTATCTTCGGAAATGCATGGTCTCCACGACAGAGACCATTTAGTCAGTCATACTTTGGCTTCCTCCCAGAGGGTGAGACTGCGCCTCATATGTCATGACCTAGCGCCATTACCAGCCACAGTAATTGGTAATGCTGTGTCCGATTCACTTCTCTTGCTGACTCACCTTGTAGTGGATGTGATACAGCATTGTACACAGTGGTTCCGTATTCGAATCGAGAGAGTGGCAACAAGGTGTTTACTTTTCTTTTTCTCCAGTCATCAGTCTTCTGAGAGGTTTGATGTGGTCCGCCACATCCTGTGCCAAGCTGTTCCACTCAGAGCAGCGCACATAACCTATGTCCTCTATTATCTTCTGGATGTATTCCAATCTCTGTCTTCCTCTACAGTTTACGCCACCTCTAGTACCATGCAGGTCATTGCCAGATGTCCCCACAAATGTCCTAGCATCCTGTCCCTTCTCATTGCCAGTGTTTTACCCATATTTCTTTCCGATTCTGTGGAGACCCTTACCATATCAGTCCACTTAACTTTGAACATTCGTCTGAGAACCACATCTCAAATGCTCCGATTCTCATTTGTTCCTGTTTTCCTACAGTCCATTTTCCACTACCACAGAAAGCTCTGCTCCAAACGTACATTCTCACAAGTTTCTTCCTGAAATTGAGGCCTATGTCGATACTAGTAGACTTCTCTTCGCCAAGATGCTCTTTTTGCCTATTCTAGTCTGATTTTTATGTCCTCCTTGGTCTGTCCCGTCATTGGTTATTTTGATGCCTAGGTAGTTCAGATGGCTCTGAGCAGTATGGAACTTAATATGTGACGCCATCAGTCCCCTAGATCTTAGAACTACTTAAACCTAAGTAACCTAAGGACATCACACACATCCATGCCCGAGGCAGGATTCGAACCTGCGACCGTAGCGGTTTCGCGGTTCCAGACTAAAGCGCCTGGAACCGCTCGGCCACACCGGCAGGCGTGTAGGTAGTAGAATTCCTTACCTTCATCTGCTTTGTGACCATCAACCCTGATATTAAGTGTCTCGCTCTTTTCATTTCTGCTACCTCTCATTATTTTCATCTTTCTTCGATTTACCCTCAGTCCATATTCTGCACTCGTTAAACTGTACATCCCATTTAGCAGATCATGTAATTCTTCTTCACTTTCACTCAGGACAGCAATGTAATCAGCGAATCGTATCGTCGACATCTTTTCACCTTAAATTTAATTCCACTCCTGAAACTTTCTCTTATTTCCACCATTTCTTCCTCAATTTACAGACGGAACACTAGGGCGAAAGGCTGCAACCCTACCTTACACCCCTTTTCAAATGAGCAATTCCTTCTTGGTCGTCCACTCGTATTATTCCCTCTTGGCTCTTGTACGTACTGTATATTTTATGTTTTAGTGAGTCGAAACCTGTCACCCACCTGTCATACCACACACTCCAGCCAGGAACCACAAAACATTATAAGAGGGCAGAGCCAGAACACCGTTGGAATTTTATCTATTCCTTCTTCCTTATTTGATCTTAAGTCCTCCAAAGCTCTTTTAAATAGTAATTGTGATATTGAATAGACATGTTTTCTAAATCCACGTTTGTTTCTTCTACTATCACATCAGACAAATCATCTCCCTCATAGAGGCTTTGAATGTACTCTTTCCACCTATCCACTCTCTCCTCTGCATTTAACAGTGGCATTCTCGTTTCACTCTTAATGTTACTACCCTTGGTTCCAGTTTCATCTAAGGTTATTTTGACTTTCCTATATGCTGAGTCAGTCCTTCCGACAACCATTTCTTTTTCGATTTCTTCACATTTTTCATGCAGCCATTATATCTTAGCTTCCCGGCGCCTTCTGTTTATTTCTGTATTCTTTAATTTTCCTAAACGATTTTGTACTTCCTCCTTTCATCCAACACCTGAAGTATTTCTTCTGTTGCCCAGGGTTTCTTCGTATTTACTTCCTTTGCACCTACGTTTTTCTTTCCTGTTCTGTGATTGCCCTTTCTAGAGAGGTCCATTCTCCTTCAACTCTACTGCCTACTGAGCTACTCCTTACTGCTGTATATACAACCTTAAGAAAACTTCAAACGTATCTCGTCATCCCTCAATACTTTCGTATCACGGGAACTGACCCTTCTTGACTCATCTATTAAACTTCAGCCTACTCTTCATCTCTACTACATTGCGATCTGAGTCTATATCTGCACCTGGCTACGCCTTACAATCCAGTATCTGATTTCGGAATCTCTGTCTGACGATGATGTAATCTAACAAAAATCTCACTGTATCATCGGGCCTTTTCCACATATTCCTCCTCCTCTTCTTTTGCTTCATGAACAATTTGCTACTAATAGCTGAAATTTGTTGCAGACCTCAATCAGTCATAAGTTTTTCCTAACCCTAACACTGAAATGTTCACAGTAACACCTTCTTTGGGCTACCTTTCCATTCATAACGAATCATACTCCAGCTGTACCATTTTCTGCTGCTGTTGATATTACCCTACACTGATCTGACCAGAAATCCCTTTCTTCTTTCCATTTCACCGACCCCTACTACACTAAGTGATCAAAATTACACGGACAGCCACAGAAACATATGTTTTTGATATTAGGTGCATTTTGGGGCCACTTACTGACAGGTACTCCATATCAACGACCTCAGTAGTCATTAGACATGGTGAGAGAGCAGAATGGGGCGCCATGAAGAATTCACGGACTTCGAACGTGGTCAGGTGATTTCGTGTCACTTCTGTCATACTCTGTACGCGAGATTTCCAAACTCATGAACATCTCTAGGTCCACTGTTTCCGATGTGATTGTGAAGTGGAAACGTGAAGGGACACGTACAGCACAAAAGCGTACCTGCCGACCTCATCTGTTGACTGACAGAGACCGCCGACAGTTGGAGAAGGTCGTAATGTGTAATAGCCAGACATCTATCCAGACCATCACACAAGAATTCCAAACTGCATCAGGATCCACTTCAAGTACTATGACAGTTAGGCAGGAGGTGAGAAATTTTGGATTTTCCGGTCGAGCGGCTACGCATCACGCCAGTAAACGCCGAACGACGCCTCGCTTGGTGTAAGAAGCGTAAACATCGGACGATTGAACAGTGGAAAAAGTTGTTTGGAGTGGCGAATCACGGTACGTAATGTGGCGACCCTACGGCTGGCTGTGGGTGTGGCGAATGCCTGGTGAACGTCATATGCCAGCGTGTGCAGTGCCAGCTGTAAAATTCGGAGGCGATGGTGTTATGGTGTGGTCGTGTTTCTCATGGAAGGGGCTTGCACCCCTTGTTGTTTTGCGTCGTACTATCACAGCACAGTCCTCCGTTGATCTCTTAAGCACTCTCTTGCTTCCCACAGTTGAAGAGCAATCCGAGGATGGCGATTGTATCTTTCAACACGCTCGAGCACCTGTTCAGAATGCACGACTTGTGGCGAAGTGGTTACACGACAATAACATGCTTGTAATTGACTGGCCAGCACAGAAACCTAACCTGAATCGTATAACACCCGTTTGGGATGTTTTGGAACGCCTACTTTGTGGTCTAGGGGTAGCGTCTTTGATTCGTAATCAAA
This sequence comes from Schistocerca piceifrons, assembly GCF_021461385.2. Taxonomy (NCBI): domain Eukaryota; kingdom Metazoa; phylum Arthropoda; class Insecta; order Orthoptera; family Acrididae; genus Schistocerca; species Schistocerca piceifrons. The sequence continues at coordinate 49,123,777 of NC_060138.1, forward strand.
ACGTCTTCGGTCCCAGCTTCGATCCCCGCCACTGCCTAAATTTTGATAAATAATCAGCATTGGCGGCCGAAGACTTCAGGCATAAGAGGTCAGCCTCATTCTGCCAACGGCCTTGTCAAAGAGGGCGGAGGAGCGGATAGAGGTTCAGGGCACTCTCTTGTCCTAGGGGTGGGAAATTGCCGCTAAAGGCGGAAGAATCAGCAATGATCAACGACATTAGGATGCAGCAGGCAATGGAAACCACTGCATTAAAGACACGTAACGTGTATCAACAGGATATGTGGCCTGTAATTGAAGAAGTATCATGATGATCCCTCCATTGGCAAAAGATTCCGGAGTAGTCCCCCATTCGGATATCCGGGAGGGGACTGCCAAGGGGGAGGTTACCATGAGAAAAACATTGAATAATCTACGAAAGGATAACGTTCTACGTGTCGGAGTGTGGAATGTCAGAAGCTTGAACGAGGTAGGGAAACTAGAAAATCTGAAAATGGAAACGCAAAGGCTCAATCTAGATACAGTAGGGGTCAGTGAAGTGAAGTGGAAGGAAGACAAGGATTTCAGGTCAGATGAGTACCGGGTAATATCAACAGCAGCAGAAAATGGTATAACAGGTGTAGGATTCGTTATGAATAGGAAAGTAGGGCAAAGGGTGTGTTACTGTGAACAGTCCAGTGACCGGGTTGTTCTAATCAGACTCGACAGCAGACCAACACCGACAACGATAGTTCAGGTATACATGCCGACGTCGCAAGCTGAAGATGAAAGGATAGAGAAAGTGCATGAGGAAATTGAAAGAGTAATGCAGTATGCAAAGGGGGACGAAAATCTAATAGCCATGGAAGACTAGAATGCAGTTGTAGGGGAAGGAGTAGAAGAAAAGGTTACAGGAGAATATGGGCTTGGGACAAGGAATGAAAGAGGAGAAAGACTAATTGAGTTCTGTAACAAGTTTCAGCTAGTAATAGTGAATACCCTGTTCAAGAATCACAAGAGGAGGAGGTATACTTGGAAAAAGCCGGTAGATACGGGAAGATTTCAATTAAATTACATCATGGTCAGACAGAGATTCCGAAATCAGATACTGGATTGTAAGGCGTACCCAGGAGCAGATATAGACTCAGATCACAATATAGTAGTGATGAAGAGTAGGCTGAAGTTCAAGACATTAGTCAGGAAGAATCAATACGCAAATAAGTGGGATACGGAGGTGCTAAGGAATGTCGAGATACGTTTGAAGTTCTCTAACGCTATAGATACAGCAATAATGAATAGCGCACTAGGCAGTACAGTTGAAGAGGAATGGACATCTCTAAAAAGGGCCATCATAGAAGTTGGTAAGGGAAACATAGGTACAAAGAAGGTAACTGCGAAGAAACCATGGGTAACAGAAGAAATACTTCAGTTGATTGATGAAAGTAGGAAGTACAAACATGTTCCGGGAAAATCAGGAATACAGAAATACAAGTCGCTGAGGAATGATATAAATAGGAAGTGCAGGGAAGCAAAGACGAAATGGCTGCAGCAAAAATGTGAAGACATCGAAAAAGATATGATTGTCGGAAGGACAGACTCAGCATACAGGAAAGTCAAAACAACCTTTGGTGACATTAAAAGCAACAGTGGTAACATTAAGAGTGCAACGGGAATTCCACTGTAAAATGCAGAGGAGAGAGCAGATAGGTGGAAAGAATACATTGAAAGCCTCTATGAGGGTGAAGATTTGTCTGATGTGATAGAAGAAGAAACAGGAATCGATTTAGAAGAGATAGGTGATCCAGTATTAGAATCGGAATTTAAAAGAGCTTGGGAGGACTTACGGTCAAATAAGGCAGAAGAGATAGATAACATTCCATCAGAATTTATAAAATCATGGGGGGTAGTGGCAACAAAACGACTATTCACTTTGGTGTGTAGAATATATGAGTCTGGCGATATACCATCTGACTTTCGGAAAAGCATCATCCACACAATTCCGAAGACGGCAAGAGCTGACAAGTGCGAGAATTATCGCACAATCAGCTTAACAGCTCATGCATCGAAGTTGCTTACAAGATTAATATACGGAAAAATGGAAAAGAAAATTGAGAATGCGCTAGGTGACGATCAGTTTGGCTTTAGGAAAAGTAAAGGGACGAGAGAGGCAATTCTGACGTTACGGCTAATAATGGAAGCAAGGCTAAAGAAAAATCGAGACACTTTCATAGGATTTGTCGACCTGGAAAAAGCGTTCGACAATATAAAATGGTGCAAGCTGTTCGAGATTCTGATAAAAGTAGGGGTAAGCTATAGGGAGAGACGGGTCATATACAATATGTACAATAACCAAGAGGGAATAATAAGAGTGGACGATCAAGAACGAAGTGCTCGTATGAAGAAGGGTGTAAGACAAGGCTGTAGCCTTTCGCCCCTACTCTTCAACCTGTACATAGAGGAAGCAATGATGGAAATAAAAGAAAGGTTCGGGAGTGGAATTAAAATACAAGGTGAAAGGATATCAATGATACGATTCGCTGATGACATTGCTATCCTGAGTGAAAGTGAAGAAGAATTAAATGATCTGCTGAACGGAATGAACAGACTAATGAGTACACGGTATGGTTTGAGAGTAAATCGGAGAAAGACGAAGGTAATGAGAAGGAGTAGAAATGAGAACAGCGAGAAACTTATCATCAGGATTGATGGTCGCGAAGTCAATGAAGGTTTTCTGCTACCTAGGCAGTAAAATAAACGATGACGGACAGAGCAAGGAGGACATCAAAAGCAGACTCGCTATGTCAAAAAAGGCATTTCTGGCCAAGAGAAGTCTACTAATATCAAATACCGGCCTTAATTTGAGGAAGAAATTTCTGAGGATGTACGTCTGGAATACAGCATTATATGGTAGTGAAACATGGACTGTGGGAAAACCGGAACAGAAGAGAATCGAACCATTTGAGATGTGGTGCTATAGACGAATGTTGAAAATTTGGTGGACTGATAAGGTAAGGAATCGGAGTGGAAAGGAATATGTGGAAAACACTGATAAGGAGAAGGGACAGGATGATAGGACATCTGCTAAGTCATGAGGGAATGACTTCCATGGTACTAGAGGGAGCTGTAGAGGGCAAAAGCTGTAGAGGAAGACAGAGATGGGAATGCGTCAAGCAAATAATTGAGGACGTAGGTTGCTAGTGCTATTCTGAGATGAAGAGGTTTGCACAGGAAAAGAATTTGTGGCGGACCGCATCAAACAAGTCCGTAGAGGGGACTGATGACCTCAGATGTTAAGTCCCATCGTGCTCAGAGCCATTTGAATCAATTTTTGAACCTCCGTCACTGCTGGCTACTCAGTCCCAACTTCCATCAGTACAGGCTGTTCACCTCCAACTACCATCACCGCTGGCGATTCATCTCCAACTGCTAGTCTGACCCCAGCCACAGAGTCTCTTACAGAGTGTGCACGGCGCTGTCAGAGTTATTAATGCAGATCGCTTCATAGCCCTACCAACATACAAACACATAAACAGCCTACTTACAATGGTAATGTTAAGAGCATATCGCTTGGACTCTAGACGACTGGAGAACCGTGACATGGTCAGATGAGTCCTGACTTCAGTTGGTAGGAACGGATGGTATCGTTTGAGAGTGGCGCAGAAGCGATTGACCCAAGTTGTCGACAAGGCACTATTCAAGACGCTGGTGGCTGTATAATGGTGTGGGCCGTGTTTACATGGAATGGTCTGCTCAAACTCAACCAATCATTGACAATCTTTGTAGCTGCGCCAACCACATTATTTTGAGGATGGATTGTCAGTTTTGGAGTGACTCTTCGTGTTCCCATAGATCAAAGGCGACAACGATAGTTGTCTTTGTTTAGAGCACCCATCACCCCACTAGGCATAAAGCGTATCCGTACTACAGCTTACCAGGGTGCGGCTAACAGAGTAGTAGAACGACTGCACCAGCAATTGAAGGCAGCTTTAAGATGTCACGATTCGCAACACTGAACTGTAACCACAGTGCTTTTAGGCTTCCACTCGTGTACCAAGGACGATCTCAACGGTTCAGCTGCTGACTCCGTTTATAATAAAACAATACGACTACCAGGCGAATTTTAATCTAATAACTGCGTCGATGTGTCTTGACTTTGTCCCCAAGCTCCGGGCAGAAATCCAAATACCCCGTCCTCTCCCTCCGTGAGGTCAACTCACTGCTCGTCTCATTATTTTCAAGGATCTAGTAACATATAACCAAGTCTCTGGCCAGTACTAGGCGCAACGTAAGTCACTCCTAACCCCGTATTTCTCACCTTACACAGTCCGCAACAGGGATGTGGATTTGTTTAAGATCGATATAATGGGTGCTCCCAACTGATTCTCCGTGGATCTCCTCCTTCTGAGTTCCCTCATCGGTATGAGCAATGCTGCTGCTCCACCTATTGAATATACGGTAATCAACCAGCCCGTCACGAACCAGGTACAACAATCAGCCGACGCCAAACTTATGTACACTGCAACAGAAATGACTACACCACAACCTGCAGCAAACGGCAGTCACAAAATAGCGCAACGGAATAACGAAGCAAGTGATCATGCGACTAAGACGTCACGTTCATTTGGAAACAACCTATTGGTGGCAATGGCGGGATAGTGACGCAGTGATCGTACTTTGCAGTGACGATCATAGTGACTTCACACAGTGTTCAAGATATTTATGTTCGAAGATACTGCTAAGCCAAACCGTTATGACCACTGCCCACGGCGACGTTAGATGCCACCTGGTGATATTGTGGGCACGTGACGCTGTAATAAAAGTATGTAAGAGGAAAAGATGGTTCAAATGGCTCTGAGCACCATGGGACTCAACTGCTGAGGTCATTAGTCCCCTAGAACTTAGAACTAGTTAAACCTAACTAACCTAAGGACATCACAAACATCCATTCCCGAGGCCACACTGCAGCGCCAGAACCGCGCGGGCACTTCGGCCGGCCGCAGTGCTAAGGCATCAACTGCACATTGACCAGCGCATCGCCAAGAAACTGCATCAACTTCAGGAAGACAGAATTCAGCGTCCCCAGCCAGCGCGAATTTAACCAATCACCCATCGCTGGTCGTCCCCAGGTCTTCAGTCCTGAGACTGGTTTGATGCAGCTCTCCATGCTACTCTATCCTGTGCAAGCTGCTTCATCTCTGAGTAACTGCTGCAACCTACATCCTTCTGAGTCTGCTTAGTGTATTCACCTCTTGATCTCCGTCTACGATTTTTACCCTCTACGCTGCCCTCCAATTCTAAACTGGTGATCCCTTGATGCCTCAGAACATGTCCTACCAACCGATCCCTTGTTCTTGTCAAGTTGTGCCGCAAACTCCTCTTCTCCTGAATTCTATTCAATACCTCCTCATTAATTATGTGATCTACCCATGTAATCTTCAGCATTCTTCTGTAGCACCACATTTCGAAAGCTTCTATTCTCTTCTTGTCCAAACTATTTATCGTCCATGTTTCACTTCCATACGTCGCTACACTCTATACACATAGTTTCAGAAACGACTTCCTAACACTTAAATCTATACTCGGTGTTAACAAATTTCTCTTCTTCAGAAATGCTTTCCTTGCCATTGCCAGTATACATATTATATCCTCTCTACTTCGACCATCATCAGTTATTTTGCTCCCCAAATAGCAAAACTCCTTTACTACTTTAAGTGTCTCATTTCCTAATCTAATTCCGTCAGCATCACCCGACATAATTCGACTATATTCCATTATCCTCGTTATGCTTTTGTTGATGTTCATATAATATCCTCCTTTCAAGACACTGTCCATTCCGTTCAACTGCTCTTTCAAGTTCCTTGCTGTCTCTGACAGAATTACAATGTCATCGGCGAAACTCAACGTTTTTATTTCTTCTCCGTGGATTTTAATACCTACTACGAATTTTTCTTTTGTTTGCTATACTGCTTGTTCAATATACAGATTGAATATAATCGGGGAGAGGCTACAACCCTGTCTCACTCCCTTCCCAACCACTGCTTCCCTTTCATGTCCCTTGACTCTTATAACTGCCATCTGCTTTCTGTACATATTGTAAATAGCCTTTCGCTCCCTGTATTTTACCTCTGTCAACTTTAGAATTTGAAAGAGAGTATTCTAGGCAACATAGTCAAAACCTTTCTCTAAGTGTACAAATGCTAGGAACTTTGGTTTGCCTTTCCTTCATGTTTCTTATAAGATAAGTCGTAAGGTCAGTATTGCCTCACGTGTTCCAATGTTTCTACGGAATCCAAACTGACTTTCGGAGCTGAGGGAAAATTGGTAGGAACGTCTATGAGATTCTTACATTCCCTCCGTAAAATTATAGCCGTGGACGATATATTGTACAACAGCAATTGACGACGGAACCTGAGAAGACGTGATAAAGGAACCAATTTACTGTGAGCTATGAAATGTAAGTCAACTGAGGTACGTTTCGTTTCGTGAATTACCCAGTATTCTGTAGGGCCCGCACTGATAGAGTAGTGAAACAGTTTACACAGGAGGCGGCAAGAGGTGGAATACAATTTAGATAAGGTGGCGGTGCGAAGGACAGGAGAACTAGAGGGTACCTTGTTACGAGGCAGATGTACGTCTCGGGTCCTTTGTTAGGAAAATCACGTAGATAGTGGCGCGACGAGTTTAATCAGTCCCAGTTTATCTCTAATTCGCTTTGGTGCTAACGTCGCGGGCCCGTTTTCACTATCTCTTAATTCTCTGTAATTTCACGCTGGACAAAAGACATCATATGTGATTAATATAATGTTTCAGTTTCATAATACACACGTTGGTATGAAGTGATGAAACAAGAAATCGGAACTGTTGTTATAAATTTCTGTAGACTCACCAACCCGTTGACCATTTTAAAGACGTTGGGAAGCAGAATGCAACTTACCACTGCTGTCCGATTACAGCTGCGTAAGGGTAAATAATTGTTACCGGAATAACGGACTGAAAAGGAAAATGGATCAACCACATCTTAATGTGGTCTGCTTCTATTGCAGCCTTGCAGTAGACGCCGGCATCTCTTCTTCTTGGTGGGGAAACCTTCAAGGTGTTGGCAAACCCCATGGACTCAGGTTCTCGTTGTAATCTTTATTATCAAAGTTCGGATTGTATGCATCTTACATTTACTACAATTCCCAGTACGCTGTCCATCATATAAAAAATATTTTTAAGAGTGCCTTCCATTTGCAGAATTTAATTCTTTCGTCGCAAACAACTTTTTTACCGTTGTCTCTCCGTGTGCTCTAGCTAGCAACAGCTTCTCGTGGGATATCTGTAAAAATTCTCGTCACGATCTCTCTGAAATAACTAGCTTGTACGAAGACACGTATGGAAATGATGCCACTAAAACAAAGAAATTGAATGCCACCTTTGATTGGTAGCGAAATTGATCTACAAAATACGTTGACTTCTTTCTTCAATTCAGATATATCTTTTAATCTTGTTTTCAATGATCTTGTTTCTTTTTAGGGGGAATGATTTTGACTTAGCTTTTAAACATTATTGTTTAATCGGTGTCGAAGTAATGATTCTAAACATTAGTACAGTCACGGCCAAAGTTCTAATTGGTATTAGAAAACCGTGTAGCCCATTTTTAACTATCAACAATTAACAATTTTATTTTATATTACTTTTTTATTTTTTATTTATTTATTTTATTTTTTTTTTTTTTTTTTTTTTTTTTTTGCAAGTTACAATTTCTTTGATATGAATCTCCAATACAAGCGATTTAACCATCAACACACGTTAGTGATTTGTGCGATACCTCGCGTCTCGGCATCCTTTGCGGAACTGTTCGACTCACGTAATTATTTTGCGACTTTTATAATACGGATTTCGATAAAAATGAGCTGAAGCATCTCTTCCGGATAAATCAATGACAATATTTTTAGCGGAGGCATCGGCAGAGATAATAATAGTGCATGGTAGTTGCCTGTCGACGTCGTGAGGTGGTAGCGACATTTGCCAACCTGTTTACATTCCAGCTGTATTATCTATCGTTGACACCGTCTCTGGCAGTATGACGACAGTCGTTCGTGACGAAGGCAATGAAAGTTATAGTATAAACTTAGAATTTTTATTCTAATGTGATACCATAAGACTACCGGAAAAGTTTTATACAAACGGTTTCAAATATAATGGAAGTATAGCAGACATGGAATTGTGGTCAAAGGTTTACTGTATCTCGAGGGACGCAATGCATCACACCACATTTTTACTTGATGCTTGTTACACAAGCTGGTCTTGATTCCCTTTCACCTTGTCTTACATGTCCTCTATGTGTTATCTCGTTCACCAGGGCCGTTGAAAATCTTGGGAATCGTATTGGGCTACGCGATAAAGCGTTTGTGCTCTGGCATTTTGTTCCGAATGATATTACGTGTCTTTGAAGTAGGAGCGGCAACGGACGTTGGTGCCTATATACACAACAATATATAGTATTACCACAACAAAGACTGGAGGTGTACTGATAAAACCTACTACAGCGTTCACATTTGTGAAGTTGTGACGGAAATGGAAGCTCAAGAAATGAATTAAAATTTGTGCCACTGCCAGAACTCGAACCTAATTGTCCCTGCTTACTAGGCAGATATGTTAGCCATTACACCAGCACAGCATTACATAGAAGATAGCTACACATGGCGACACTCGTCTAGTGCCTTTCCAAATATAAACTCTAATTGACATATTCAGCTTGTTTTCTCCTTCTTGGATAGTAGCAGACTCAAATGTCTCGAGGAAACTTCAGTTACATCAGATCTATAGATCACAATGGAAAGTTGGCGTATTTTCACCATTTCGTTGCAAGTAATACTAAATTTAGACTCGGGTTGCAAACTCCTGGGAGTACAGAACACGAAAAGGATTGCAGATGAAAGGCAGCAAGTGATTTTCCCTACATGTAACCATGCACTAGCGTCATCTGTTGCAACTGATTTTCACGTAGTGGAAAAAAGTGCAGTGAGGAAATGTCTTACTAGAGGCGAGAGCTGAGGGAGATAGAAGCTTGACAGCAAAATCTGCTTGCAGTTTGGTCGCCAGAAATAGAAAACTTTAACAGCAAAGTATATTAAAAAGAATGTTCAACGTTCCAGATATGGACAGACAGATAACTCTATTAACATCAAATATTTCATGATTTTTTAAGTGCAGAGGCTGATCAGAATCATTCTAAAAAGCTTCTATGAATGTTGTAGCGGAGGTTGTGGTGAGAAATAATTGTCAAGGAAAAGAAAATTCGATATTTAGCGACGTTTATAATTATCATAGAATTTAGCCATTGAGAGACGGTGTCGCCAAAGTTGTGTCGGCAAACGGGATCTTCATTTGGTTTTCTGAAATCGAACGGGAGAGCAAAACAAAAATGAGACATAGGACGATAGTAAGGTTGGTGCTCGAGTCAAAGGCTGAATAGTCTCGTACACTACTATCTACGCTGGGGGAACAACTGACTAATTGTATCTGGCAGTTCGCTTGAATTTGAACGTGAAGCGGCCACAGTGTCTAATCTCAACGCACCGTGTCGATTTGTTTCCTTAACAATTACTTTGCAGCTCAACCTACACTGTAGTATCCTCATTGGATCTTCAGAATGTATGTGATATATACAGGGTGATGCACATTTGGAATTTATGCAACCTGCAATGCCTTCAGATACTACTAGCAAGAGTTTCTTGTTCTGTGCATGGCTATGGGCGAAGTATTAGGCCTACAGAAAAAATGAGTAACGCCATTTTAATGGAGTGAAATTTGTTACTGGGATATGTTTTCGCTAGAGGCCGTACTTTTTGTGTTATTCAAGAATAAGTTCCCCTCAAACGCATTTTTCTTGAATAAATTGAAAACCATGGCCGCCAGCCAAAAATTCTCCCAGTACAAAATTCAGATCCATCAAATGTCCTACAAAATAGTCCTGCTCATGTTTTCTGTGGGGTTATAGTTTACACGTAGTAGCTAGTAAGAGAGAGGTTTTTGAAGGCAGTGCAGGTTGCATAAAATACAAAGGCAGGGTCAGTTTAATCACCAAAAATTAGATATGCAGTTACCGAGAGAGTATTACAAAATTTGATTAGCTTTCCAAAGATACAAATTGTTTGATTATGTCACAGATTACGAAAAATCATCCATTATTAGTTTTATCTGCGCTACTGAAATATCTAAAACAAAGAAATGTGCTTTATGGTTAAAGATTTTGGTGAAATGTGTGATGACGCTTAATTGTTTTATGCATTGGCATGTCCGTTGAAAATAGTGTCGATATGGTTCCTCGTGTAAGTGAAAATACATATTTTTTCTATTATACGTACATGGGAAGCTGCCTATTTGGCGATGCGTGGTACTGACGCGCATTGTATTACATCACTAGATCTGTTTTTTAATGTCTTTTTGGTTAATGCTATTGAGATTTAAATTTTCGCTCAACCTTGCTTTCAGTTTTTATCGGTGTGTCCTACAAGTTTTGTCATGGTTAGCGAAGTGTAACTATTTAACCTAAAATGTCTTATAAGATATTTTAATTAAATCCCTGTACTAATTCTGTTGCGTTAAATATGAAAGATTTGTAAAGCGGCTGGCATAATGTTGTCAAGGCTAAAAGAGCCGACGCTGACACAGCGGCCATGAAGCACGGTGTGGTGAAATTTAAGACGACTCTCGCTCGGATTTGGCCTAGTACACACTACGTGTTTGTTGAACATGTGATAGTACACCGATTTTTTGTGAGCCTGTGTTAATCGATGCCTGAGACAGGGAGTTAAGGCTTCAGAATTACGCAGCATCACTAGCGACTTTTCTGTGTATAGCTGAAAACGTCATACTTCTAGATGAAAGAAGACGAGTTCTGCAAGGGTTTTACAGTTGAGGTGGACGGTACATTTGGCTGCCTAGCATAAATAGTAATAAATGGCGTCCCTTTCTCCTACACTAGACGACTGTCGCTAACGCAACAGGTACATCGTAAAGAACATTACTTTGAGTCAAAAAGCACTTCACTGGCAAAGTACAAGAGGTAATAGACAGAGTATGACGTATATCTTCTAGAGCAGACTGGGGACAGCACGATGTGAAATACTAGTGTGGACTTTGTAGAAACTTCAGTTGTCTGTGCAACCTGTCCGCCAGAGCAATTCTACGGTGACGTCAGCATAGCAAAAGGGGGAAGCGTTGAGAAAATTTATAACCCAACACAGAACTAGCTCGGAAAATGCAGAAAATGCTGGAAACATTCGGCAGATCTGTCAAGCGATAATTTACCTCAGCGCCGTCTATGAACTCGTCTTTATACAGCCGTGCTGCAGACTGGTGCCCTGTCGGCAAACTAGGCATTACTTACGTCCCGTGTTCACCGAATCTCTCGCAATATGAAGTAGAAAGCTGACGACATTACTGAGAGTTTTTACCGAATTTTCATTTGAGTTGTTTATTTTGATATACGAGTCAGCAAATGGTTCCTCCACATATTGATACATGAGGTATTCGATGCAATTTCCTCTCCATTTGCTACGGTACTTTCGTCCACGGCCGACATTTTGCATAGAATAAATAAAAACACTTTCCATGTTTCATCCGGAGTTCCTCCACCTCGCCTACCGTTTGTCTCTCGTAATAGTTTCGGAGACCTTAGCCGGTATTCCGACGTAAGCAAGCAAGAATAGAAAATAAGTCAACGCTGATGAAAATTTTAATTCATTCACATCTCCGCTAATGTGGTCGAAAAACGGTGGTGTAGGTTGCTTAGGAATGAAACGAACAAAGAGCAAACCAGTGAATCAGAATGGAATCGAGGAGCATATAAAGTTACTAAGAAACATATATTTCCGGGGAATTTCGGTATGTTATACAGATATTTAAACATAAGATTGGAAAAGAAGACGAGTTAACCTACGACTGGCCCATGGAACGCTTGAATTTCAATGCTGAATACAGTCCAGAGGGCGACCAGAATTATGACGAAGATCTCCGCTATGGACAGCACATTTCGAAGTGCGATAGATGAAGTGGAGGAAACAGGTGATCCGGCAGAGCGGTGAGAGTTTGACAAAGCACAGAAGCATTAGAAAGGAGCGGGAGGGAAACGAATATGAAATTCAACAGTTCGACAAGTTGTTTATTAATGAGTTTATGACATAAACATCGTACATAAATACATTTCAAAATAAAATAATAGATAAATCAACTACACATTTTTACCCACGTTTCGATCTTTTGACCAGCTATTGCTCACATTATTTCTTACCACTTTTTCCTCCCTCCAATTTTCAGAACTCGTGACGTCAGATTCAGATAGTTGTTACCGAGGAAGTTCCGGGATCATCGAGTGATAGCACTGCTCCAAGGTTTCATCGACACAAGTAAAAAATAGAAAAAGCCGACAAACAGCAATAACTGTCAAGTTTGCTTCTGCCTCTGGTAAAAGAAAAGGGAAACAGTTCACATAGTGATTGTTAGCCTCAATTTCGACGACATGTTGTCAAAGGGAGTTCTATTCATAAGTACCGACAGAAACGTTGCGAGAAGAAGGCTCCTTAATTAAAGATCCAATTAACAATAAGAAAATTCAAGCTGCTAAATCAAAGAGTTTATTTCAAGAGGAAAGTGCAACATGCTCGGGACAATGACTTCCTTTTTTGAAGGTTATATAGGCTATGGATCCTTACGTACAGCAGACTATTGAAGCTATCGTTAATTGGTATGGTAAATTACTGCCAAGATTAACAGGTTAAGATATGGTTATAGGACATCCTGTAGTTCTTTGAGGCTGTGGAACTGAAGAGATTGAGATATGCGACTATAAAAGAGCATGTACAACTGTTTGCGAAATGCTCCACCTGTAGGTATTTTAGTCTTATGTTTTTGACACAGCTACATCAACTGTTAGAGGAGCGTGTTTTGGTTCAATCGATTTACCTTTCAGACATCACGCGTATAAAATCATTCTCAAAAATATTTTCGAGGAATGATATGCGACAGAAACCCAAGTGCGACTATAAAAAAATTCCAGAACTCACGGTGTGGAATCGATTGTCACAAACCAATTACGGAAATTTCATGGAAGACTTTGATGAAGTCGATGTTTCTCTAATACTCGATTATGTTCAAGATACTTTGAGAGATCAGCGTGCTAGAAAGTAACGTAGAGAATTTTAAACTGCCATCTTTGTTGGCAGAGTAGCATTTTGTGGGGTGCATTTACAGGCTTTAGAAGCCATCAAACAACTGATGAGCAAATGCCACTTATTTTTGAAAATATTTCTGTTCCGTAGTGAATTTTAACTGTCTCCTCAAGAAGAGAGAGTAGTATGTGATAACTTTTCATTTCCGTTGTCGGTATGTATGTCGACGTGTAGTTCTCTGCCACTTTATCGTTATTAGAGCATACATTCAAAGCGATGTAAATGATAGGGTTGGGTTAAAATGCGGCTTTTGCGAACTGAAATGTCGTTTATAGTACTTGTCTCCTGAGTCTGCCACTTTGCATTATTTGCCAAAATATTAGAGGAAGAAATTCAGCTGTCTGGAATGCACGCTAGAAGGATTCTATTAGCCGAGAAAACTTCAAAAAACCTCTTACGAATATATCACTAGCTTTTCAGCATCTTCCTAGTTCCAGCTTCTCCGAAAATTGACGTTAGCGGAAATGTGTAACATCTTGTAGCTACTTATGGAAACGTCCCCTTAGAAAAATTTAAAAACGACAGTGCTGTTAAATCTCTTAGGTTATTTGTCTTCCAAACAGCTGAGCAAAACTCATCGTACTCAAACAGTTTTCTCTTTACTTATTCTGATCATCACTAAACTGACACACAATATTTTTAGCGCAACGCAGTCTGACTTTCAATCATCTCTACAAAAGAATGACCGTGACTAACAATAACCTATACATTTCATGAATCGCTTACCTCACAAAAATCTTCGTTACTGGAACTACTGTAATACAGCCAGTGCCAATACTGCCAGCTAAATAAAAGAGTTAACTACTGAAGGCACTAACTACTGATAGGCATAGTTAGCAAATGAAAGATTTTGATAGAGAACAAACAATGTACTTACCTTAATAATGTTCAAAAGTGATCATACATATATCAGTTAATGATATCCAGTCGTACTAATTTCCTCTTTCTGACGGACAGACGCCCATATCCTCCGCTCTCAAAACTCTGGCATATCTGTCCCTACATCCACCACTGCTGGCGGCTCACCTCCAACTTCTCAACAATACTCTCCACATCCACCACTGCTGGCGGCTCACCTCCAACTGCACAACGCTACGCGCTGTTCACATCCAACTGCCCAACACTACAATAGCGAATATTACAACAATGCCAACCAGCCACACAGCACAGTGAGTGATTTTCTTACAGAGAGCTACGTGGCGTTACCAACATAAAAACCTAAGCAGCCTACTTACATTATTAAAAAATACTGCCAGAAAAGAAATTAGTACAGCCTTTTAGAGATTTCCATTTCAGTCAAGATTAATTGTTGCAACAGTGTATACGGAATACATGGAATGATTACATTTACATTTCAACAGCAGAAGTGATTCTGTGGTACCAAAATAGGCCCATGCCGAAACACCCATATCAGAACATGGCATAGCCTCCATAGGCGGCAATGCAGCTGCTCACTCTACCATCCAGTCGATCGTACAGACGGCGAATACTGTTCAGCGATAGGCTATGCCACGCCTGCGCTACTTGTTCTCGTGGTTTTTTTAAAAGTTGTCGTTCGACACCTCTCGGCGAGTCACTCCTCGTTCCATCAATATCACACACATGCTCCATCGAGGACAAGTCCGGAGGTCATGCTGGCCAGAGGAATTGCCCCATGTCTTGCAAATCACGTTGAGATTCACGAGTAGTGTGTGAGTGAGCATTATCCAATTGGAACAACACATCTCCTTTCACTTGCAAGAAGAGCAGAGGATCAGGCCTGACAACATTCTGCACTTATCGGATGCTGGTTAGTGTCCCCTCTAGAAACACCAAAGGCGAACGAGAGTTGCTGGAGCGTATCGCACCCCAGATCATAAGGCATGGAATGGTGCTGGTGTGCCTTGGACAAATGCACTCCCCGAGACAGCGCTCGTGGGGTCAGCATCGTTCGAGTAATCGACCATCACTTGCGTCTAGGCAGAATCTGCGTTCCTTGCTGCAGAACACGGCGCGCCATTCCATATTCCAGGTGATCTTCTGACTCGTGCACGTCGATGCTGTGGCGTGAGCAGAATGTGGATTGCAGTTGTGCATACCCACTGCTAATAACCAGTTCGCAACCGTTTGTGATGACAAGTATTGGCTCACAGGACCTGTTATCTTTGTTATGGTAGCTGTAAGATCTGTCACTGATGCCCTTACAATACGACGATCATGGTGGGCGTCTGCGCTGCGTAGACGTCCATAACCTCCATCCACAGTTGTGACAATGTTCACGTGACCAGTTATACTAGCATCGTAGCACACGCAGAACGTCCAACTTGTGTGGCAATTCTCCGAAAGCACCATCCCGCCACTCGGAGGGCCACAATTTGATCCCTTTCAAACACGCCCAGGTCGTTGTAGGTGGAACGAGGGCGTCTCTGTGAGATGGTTTCCTGCTTGCTTCACACGTCTACACCACAGTGAGACCTCTGGCTGTGAGCATTCCGTACTAAGGGGCAGACACAGATAGCGGTCTGGTAACTATGCCAATGCTCTATCTCTTGGCAGACGACGTTGAAATCATTATCAGCACACCTATCATCCCCAAGGTGGCATATGCCATCGTCCGGTCGAAATCGACATCGTTTCTCAAGATGTACTAATTTTTTCTTTCCCCAGGAGCGTATTTTGTCCATAAACGGTGGATCCTCGACACATATTGTAGCAGCCTACTGTTCTACTCAGAAGGCAATCAACAAAGCACAAACCGCGCACGCTGGAAACAGCGTCGTGCTAAGCTGTAGGATTCAACTCACAAGGTTCTCGACATTGCACAGCCGATGGTAGATGGTTGGAATCGATGATGATGAAGTTGTTTCTGTTGTGGACTGGCAAGACAGCCAATCCACAGTGACGGGTAACCGAAAGGCACGCGTTTAGCTCACACAGGCTGGCGTGAGGTCTGGAACAGTTAAAGGAGTTGAGTCTAGTAATTAAAGTACGTAGTTGCTTGAATACTTTTTAATCCACATTTGTAGAACATCACTCTTGATGATACATGCTTCATATAATAAATATCAATTGAATACGGCGCCTTGCTAGGTCGTAGCAAATGTAGCTGAAGGCTATGATAACTATCGTCTCGGCAAATGAGAGCGTATATGTCAGTGAACCGTTCCTTGCAAAGTCGGCTGTACAACTGGGCCGAGTGCCAGGACGTCTGTCTAGACCTGACGCGTGGTGGCGCTCGGTCTGCAATCACTGATTGTGGCGACACGCGGGTCCGACCGTATACTAATGGACCGCGGCCGATTTAAAGGCTACCACCTAGCAAGTGTGGTGTCTGGCGGTGACACCACATTCCTCCCTCGCAAATCGGCGAACGGTGGTGTTATAAGGCTTCCGCCCGCCGTGGGGAGGACCCCAAGTTGGCGTATGCGACGAGGTGGGGAGCCTAACAACAGGCGAGACTGTGCCACCCGCACCCGGCCATTCGGTCCGAGGGGAGCTAGGAAACGCCTGAAAACCTAGTCCAGGGTGCACGCCAACATGCGGTGTATGCGCCCGTAGATAGTCAGGAGGGGCCGAAGGGTCGACCTCCATCGATTCGGAGCGACCGACTGGCGAAGACGACAGATGGTCCGGAGCGGGCAAGAGTTCCAAGTCGGAAGACAGCTGGTCACGGGAAGCGATCGGTGGCGCGTGACCCAGGGAGGCGCCCGGCGGCAGCAGGGACGCGTCCTCTGCGGGCGGCGCCGGCGGGATAAACAGGCGGCGGCGGCGGCGCGTCGCCATGTGGCAAAATGGAAGGCAGCGTCGGTAACACCTGGGGATGAGGCGAGCCAGTAGATGGGTCCCCAGGGCGCTGACCGGACGGCACCGTCGCTGAAAGCAGACGGGGAGCGGCAGAACCCGTGCGACGACAGAGGTGCAGCTGATTGAGATGCCGACGCACGTCACCAGAGGCCCCGAAAACCAGATACATAGCGCGGCCGAGGCAGCGAAGAATGCGCCCTGCGAGCCAACGCTGCGAACCGCGATAGTTGCGATAGTATACAACGTCGCCTGGAGCAAAAGCAGGCGTCTGCCGCTGCACAGGAACCTGATGTGGCGGATGCAACAAAGACATCAAGGTTCGATGAGGACGACTGTGAAGCAACTCAGCCGGCGAGCGACCATCTGGGGGCTGAGAGCGATACGAGGACAAAGAGAGCAATAACGCGTCCTCCCGAGAATGCGACTCTTTTAACTTCAACATCTGTGACTTGAAAGTCCGGACCAATCGTTCAGCGGCACCGTTTGACTGAGGCGGAAACGGCGCGGATGTCAGATGTTGAATACCATTGGCCTTGCAGAACGACTGAAATTCTGCGGACATGAAATGTGGACCATTGTCGGAAACAATAGTCTGCGGAAGACCTTCAATGCAAAAGATAGCGGACAACGCTTGGATGGTGGCAGATGACGTCGTGGAAGACATCTTGACAACAATAGGAAACTTACTGAAGGAATCGACAACAACCAACCATCGAGCATTCCAGAATGGCCCAGCAAAATCGAAGTGCAAGCGTTGCCAAGGGGAAGTGGCTTTCGGCCATGCAAAGAATTTCCGCGGTGGTGCGGATTGTTTTTCGGCACACGCCATGCAAGAAGAGCACATATTCGTAATCGCAGCATCGATTCCGAACCAAGTACAGTGCTTACGAGAAAGTTGTTTCGTTCGCACTATACCCCAATGTCCTTGGTGAAGAAGCTCTAAGACAGAGGACTGTAACAAACGTGGGACCACGACCCGGGACTGATCATTATGAGAACGCAACAGCAAAACACCACGTCGAACAAAGAGTCTCTCCTTGTGAGCAAAAAATCGGCGAACCAACGGATCCTCGATCCGTGACTTTGACAAGGGCCATTGCGCAGCAACAAAACGCAAAACTGTAGCAAGGACAGGGTCAGCAGCTGTGGCTGCAGCTACACGACGAAAATCAATCGGAAACGATTCGACCACGTCAATGGTTTCCGAATCAATGAACATGCAAGCAAGTTCGGAAGAATCGAATGCTCTATCCTCAGCAACAGGCAAACGGGACAACGCATCGGCGCTTCCGTGCTTAGCAGTGGACCGATACAAGATATCGTAGCGGTACTGCGAGAGGAAAATAGACCAGCGAATGAATTTCTGTGCTGCACGTGGAGGTACAGGCTTGTTCGGATGAAAAAGCGATGTCAAAGGTTTGTGGTCTGTGATGATGGTAAAGTGACGACCATACAAGAAATCATGAAACTTTGTAACACCAAATACAAGAGCCAAAGCTTCTTTCTAGATCTCTGAATAATTTCTTTGCGCAGACGAGAGCAATTTGGACGCAAAGGCAATAGGGCGATCATGCGAAACATCTTTGTGCGCAAGCACAGCTCCGGCCCCGAAATCCGATGCATCTACCATCAACAAAAGGGGTTTCTGGGGATTGAATGGCGTACGGCAAGTATTAGAAAGCAACGCCGATGTCAACTGTCGAAAGGCGCGTTCGCATTCCGTCGACCAGACGAACGGAACACCTTTACGGCGTAAGCGATGAAGCGGAGTTGAAATGGAAGAGGCATGTGGGATATGGTTATGATAATAGTTGATCTTTCCCAGCACACTCTGTAGCTGCTTCAAATTCTGCGGCGAAAGCAAGTCTTGTATGGCATGAAGGTGCTCTGGACTCGGATGTATGCCTTGGGCATGAAGTACATGACCCAGATAGGGTAAGTCACGAGCAAAAAACACACATTTGTCCTTCCGCAAGCGAAGACCATTTTGTCGCAAGACCTGAAATAATGTTCGGAGGTTGGATAAATGTTCTTCTTCTGTCTTTCCAGAGATGACAATATCGTCCAGATAGTTTGCTGCAGTACGGAACGACGCACAACAGTTAGTAAATATTGCTGGAACAATGCAGGGGCGGATGCACACCCGAATGGCAGTCTTTTGAAGCGATACAAACCAAGATGCGTGTTAACCACCAATACGTGCTGGGATTCTTCGTCCACCGGTATTTGCAAGTACGCATCTGCTAGGTCCAACTTCGAAAAATATTTACCCGGGCACAGTTTGTCAAAAAGATCTTCCGGGCGGGGTAAAGGATAAGTTGCAATCACTAGTTGTGGATTCACTGTTGCCTTGAAGTCCACGCAAAGTCTCAATTTTCCGGAAGGTTTTGGCAAAATTACTAAGGGTGAGGCCCAGAGAGAAGCCTGCACACGTTCAATTACACCTTGTGATTCTAAATTGTTTAATGTTCTTGCGACCTCATCACGCAACGCATGGGGAACATTGCGCGCTCTGAAAAATTTCGGTTGCTCGTTGACTTTCATTTCCAAATGTGGTTGATAGTTCTTAGCGCAACCGAGGCCCGGTGCAAAAATGTCTGCAAATTCGCCACATAGACGAGAAACACTGGTTGAAGGTGTGGTGTCACCGCCAGACACCACACTTGCTAGGTGGTAGTTTAAATCGGCCGCGGTCCATGTAGTACATGTCGGACCCGCGTGTCGCCACTGTGATCGCAGACCTAGCGCCACCACCAAGGCAGGTCTCGTGATACGAGAGTGGACTCGACCCCAGTTGTACGAGAACCAAGCTACCGCCCAGTTGTACGCGAACCTAGCTATCGCCCAGTTGTACGAGAACCTAGCTACCGCCAAGTTGTACTAAGCCTTTCTCTCTCATTAGCCGAGAGACAGAATAGCCATCAGCTAAGTTAATGGCAACGAACTAGCAAGGAGCCATTTGTATCAGTGCATATAGCTTACGAGTATGCAAGAGAGATGTATTCCAAGGATAATTAAAAAGATAAGTAAAAAGCATCTACATACTTTTCTTCTTATTCATTTATAAGTTCTCATGTTCCAGACTTCACGCCCGTCTGCTTTATGCCGTGCGTGCACTATCGGCTACATCGTTAGTCTATAGTTCATTTTCAGCAATCAACTCCACAGTGTCGGTCCAGCTACCGACACTACAATTATTGGCGACGAGGGAAAAGGACCTTTTTCTGATTGCTTACATTTATTTCTGATTGCTTACATTTATTTGTGTCATGGCTTCGCCACATTCTCCAGATGTACTGTCCGAATTTTATCGCTTGCAGAATCAGCAGACGCAGGCGTTACTGGAAGCCCTTGGACAGCTCGTCCAGGGTCAACGTGCGCTGCACACCGATGCGGCCGCCGCCGCTTCTTCGCTACCGCTGCCACTGAACGCTGTTGCACCTCCCTTTCGACCATACGTGGCAGCCGATGAGACCTGGCAAGAGTGGTCTCGTCAGTTCGCCTTTCACATGGCTGCCTACAGAATTCCAGGTAATGAGCGGCAGCCGTTTCTGCTTTCTTGTGTCGGTGTGTCCACATACCGTGTGATAGTGAAATTGTTTCCCCGCCGCGACGTAGCAACTTTGTCATACGAGGAAATTTTGTCTGCCTTAGATGCCTATTTCAAAGAAACAGTTAATGTGGTTGCAAAACGGTATACGTTCTTTCGTACAAAACGTACGGCCGGTCAAACTAATAGGGAGTGGGTAGCAACATTGCAAGGACTTACTAGGGACTGTGCCTTTGAATGTGACTGTGGTCTTTCTTATTCAGATACAATGGTGCGTGATGCAATTGCACAGAACGTTTCTGATGTTCGCATACGGGAGCAAATTTTGAAACTAGTTAATCCCTCCCTTCAACAAGTGATAGACATATTGGATAGACAGGACACACTGGACTGTGCTCAGGAATCTTTTGCAACTTCGCCAGCCGTGTGTTACATTAACCGGCCCGCTGGACGCGCTGCGCGGCCCGGTAACCGGGCCTCGCGCACGGACGCACAGCGACCGCCGCGTGCTAAGCCAGGTGTGCCGCGCCAGCCCACAAATGTGGTGAAATCATGCCCGCGGTGTGCTACTAGACATTCGCGTGAACATTGCCCGTCACGCCAAGCTATTTGCTTTTTCTGCAATAAGAAAGGACATGTTCAAAGTGTTTGCCAGAAAAAGCTCAGATCAGACAATCACAATCATTCCCGGCCCTTTGCTTCGCGCCGGAATCGAACCAAGGACACTCAGGCTCGTGGACCTTCGCCTATGGACATTCATGTCGTTAATTCCACTTCGTCCAGTGACACTTTCTCTAACAGTGACTGTGATCGTTCCACAAAAACTGTGCGTCGACGTCGCCGGAAATCACGTCAATTAGCAAGTGATTCTGTACCAGTGTCGGTTCCAATTGCACAAAACAGTCGCTCTTGTCGTCAGCAGGACAATAAACTTTTTGTGGACTTAGACTTTGAAGGCCAAGTGATACCATTCCAGCTCGATACCGGAGCTGCAGTTTCATTGCTCAATCACGACACATACAAACAACTGGGCGCACCTCCGTTGCGTGCCGCAAATGTTAAGCTAACTACATATTCCGGACAGAAAATTCCTGTGTTAGGACAGTGCAGCCTTCTTGCAACATTCAAGGGACAAACAAAACTTGTGTCATTTTACGTTCTTCGTTCTTCTTCTGCAGTGAACTTATTTGGTCTAGATTTATTTAAGTTGTTTAACATGTCTATTGTAAATCAGGTCCTATCTGTGAATCAGACTGTGCCTACAGACAGTGTTTCTCGGCTGTGTGACGAATTTGCAGACATTTTTGCACCGGGCTTAGGTTGCGCTAAAAACTATGAAGCACATTTAGAACTGAAGGTAAACGCGCAACCGAAATTTTTCAGGGCGCGCAATGTTCCCCACGCATTGCGTGATGAGGTCGCAAGAACGTTACACGATCTCGAATCACAGGGTGTGATTGACCGTGTGCAAGCTTCTCTCTGGGCCTCACCCTTAGTCATTTTGCCAAAACCTTCCGGAAAATTGAGACTTTGCGTGGACTTCAAGGCCACGGTGAATCCACAGCTAGTGACTGCTACTTTTCCTTTGCCCCGCCCGGAAGATCTTTTTGCTAAACTGTGCCCGGGAAAATATTTTTCAAAGTTGGACCTCGCCGATGCGTACTTGCAAATACCGGTGGACGACGAATCCCAGCGCGTATTGGTGGTTAACACGCATCTTGGATTGTACCGCTTCAAAAGACTGCCATTCGGGTGTGCATCCGCCCCTGCCTTGTTTCAGCAATATTTACAAACTATTTGTGCGTCGGTCCCTACTGCAGCAAACTATCTGGACGATATAGTGATCTCCGGACAGACAGAAGAAGATCATCTTGCGAACTTACGAACATTATTTCAGGTCTTGCGGCAAAATGGTCTTCGCTTGAGGAAGGACAAATGTGTGTTTTTTGCTCGTGACTTACCATACCTGGGACATGTCATTAATGCCCAAGGCATACATCCGAGTCCAGAGCACCTCCGTGCCATACAAGACTTGCCGTCCCCTCAAAATCTGAAACAGCTACAGAGTGTGTTGGGTAAAATTAATTATTACCATAAATATGTGCGCAATGCCTCTTCCATTTCAGCTCCGCTTCATCGCTTACGCCGTAAAGGTGTTCCGTTCGTCTGGACGACGGAATGTGAACGCGCCTTTCGCCAGTTGAAATCGGCGTTGCTTTCTAATACTTGCCTTACGCCATTCGATCCCCAGAAACCCCTTTTGTTGATGGTCGATGCATCGGATTTCGGGATCGGTGCTGTGCTTGCGCACAAAGTTGGCTCACATGATCGCCCTATTGCCTTTGCGTCCAAATTGCTCTCGTCTGCGCAAAGAAATTATTCACAGATCGAGAAAGAAGCTTTGGCTCTCGTGTTTGGTGTTACTAAGTTCCATGATTTCTTGTATGGTCGTCACTTTACCATCATCACAGACCACAAACCTTTGACGTCGCTTTTTCATCCGAACAAGCCTGTACCTCCACGTACAGCGCAGAAATTCATTCGCTGGTCTATTTTCCTCTCGCAGTACCGCTACGATATCTTGTATCGGTCCACTGCTAAGCACGGAAACGCCGATGCGTTGTCCCGTTTGCCTGTTGCTGAGGATAAAGCATTCGATTCTTCCGAACTTGCTTGCATGTTCATTGATTCGGAAACCGATGAAGTGGTCGAATCGTTTCCGATTGATTTTCGTCGTGTCGCTACAGCCACAGCTGCTGACCCTGTCCTTGCTACTGTTTTACGTTTTGTTGCTACGCAATGGCCTTTGTCAAAGTCTCGGATCGAGGATCCGTTGGTTCGCCGATTTTTTGCTCACAAGGAGAGACTTTTTGTTCGACGTGGTGTTTTGTTGTTGCGTTCTGATAATGATCAGTCCAGAGTCGTGGTCCCACGTTCGTTACAGTCCTCTGTTTTACGGCTTCTTCACCAAGGACATTGGGGTATAGTGCGAACGAAACAACTTGCTCGTCAGCACTGTACTTGGTTCGGAATCGATGCTGCGATTACGAATATGTGTTCTTCGTGCCCGGCGTGTGCCGAACAACAATCCGCACCGCCGCGGAAAGTCTTTGCGTGGCCAAAAGCCACTTCCCCTTGGCAACGCTTGCACGTTGATTTTGCTGGTCCATTCTGGAATGCTCGATGGTTGGTTCTGGTCGACGCCTTCAGTAATTTTCCTTTTGTTGTCCGGATGTCTTCCACGACGTCCTCCGCCACCATCCAAGCGTTGTCTGCTATCTTTTGCATTGAAGGTCTTCCGCAGACTATTGTTTCCGACAATGGCCCACAATTCATGTCCGCAGAATTCCAGTCTTTCTGCCAGGCCAATGGTATTCAACATCTGACATCCGCGCCGTTTTCGCCTCAGTCCAACGGTGCCGCTGAACGATTGGTCCGGACTTTCAAGTCACAGATGTTGAAATTGAAAGAGTCGCATACTCGGGAGGACGCATTGTTGCTCTTTTTGTCTTCGTATCGCTCTCAGCCCCGAGATGGTCGCTCGCCGGCTGAGTTGCTCCACGGTCGTCCTCATCGCACCTTGATGTCTTTGCTGCATCCGCCGCATCAGGTTCCTGTGCAGCGGCAGACTCCTGCTTTTGCTCCAGGCGACGTTGTATTTTATCGCAACTATCGAGGTTCACGGCGTTGGCTCGCAGGGCGCATTCTTCGCTGCCTCGGCCGCGCGATGTATTTGGTTTTGGGGGCCTCTGGTGAGGTGCGTCGGCATCTCAATCAGCTGCGCCTCTGTCGTCGCTCGGGTTCTGCCGCTCCCCGTCTGCTTTCAGCGACGGTGCCGTCCGATCAGCGCCCTGGGGACCCATCTACTGGCTCGCCTCATCCCCAGGTGTTACCGACGATGCCTTCCATTTTGCCCCATGGCGACGCGCCGCCGCCGCCGCCGCAGCAGCAGCAGCAGCAGCAGCCGCCGCCGCCGCCGACCGCATTCGACGCTTCGTTGCAGCCGCCAAGCGCCTCCCAGGGTCACGCGCCGCCGATCGCTTCCCGTGACCAGCTGTCCTCCGCCATGGAACTCCCGCCCGCTCCGGACCACGTGACGTCATCGCGCGTCGGCTCCCCCGACGCAATGGAGGTCGACACTTCGGCCCCTCATGTTTCTTTACGGGCGCATACACCGCATGTTGACGTGCACCCTGGACTAGTTTTGCAGGCGTTTCCTAGCTCCCCTCGGACCGGATGGCCGGGTGCGGGTGGCACAGCCTCGCCTGTTATTAGGCTCCCCACCTCATCGCATACGTCAACATGTGGTCCTCCCCACGGCGGGCGGAAGCCTTATTACACGACCGTTCGCCGATTTGCGGGGGAGGAATGTGGTGTCACCGCCAGACACCACACTTGCTAGGTG
This sequence comes from Schistocerca piceifrons, assembly GCF_021461385.2. Classification (NCBI taxonomy): domain Eukaryota; kingdom Metazoa; phylum Arthropoda; class Insecta; order Orthoptera; family Acrididae; genus Schistocerca; species Schistocerca piceifrons. Next base: position 49,148,708 of record NC_060138.1, read on the forward strand.
GTAGTTTAAATCGGCCGCGGTCCATGTAGTACATGTCGGACCCGCGTGTCGCCACTGTGATCGCAGACCTAGCGCCACCACCAAGGCAGGTCTCGTGATACGAGAGTGGACTCGACCCCAGTTGTACGAGAACCAAGCTACCGCCCAGTTGTACGCGAACCTAGCTATCGCCCAGTTGTACGAGAACCTAGCTACCGCCAAGTTGTACTAAGCCTTTCTCTCTCATTAGCCGAGAGACAGAATAGCCATCAGCTAAGTTAATGGCAACGAACTAGCAAGGAGCCATTTGTATCAGTGCATATAGCTTACGAGTATGCAAGAGAGATGTATTCCAAGGATAATTAAAAAGATAAGTAAAAAGCATCTACATACTTTTCTTCTTATTCATTTATAAGTTCTCATGTTCCAGACTTCACGCCCGTCTGCTTTATGCCGTGCGTGCACTATCGGCTACATCGTTAGTCTATAGTTCATTTTCAGCAATCAACTCCACGGTGTCGGTCCAGCTACCGACACTACAGAAGGCACAGTCTGGTTCACTGATAGGACCTTATTGACTATAGACAAGTTAAACAACTGAAATAAATCCAAACCAAACAAGTTCACAGCAGAAGAAGAGCGACGGACGTAAAATGACACAAGTTTTGTTTGTCCCTTGTATGTTGCAAGAAGGCTGCACTGTCCTAACACAGGGATATTCTGACCGGAATAACTACACTCCTGGAAATGGAAAAAAGGACACATTGACACCGGTGTGTCAGACCCACCATACTTGCTCCGGACACTGCGAGAGGGCTGTACAAGCAATGATCACACGCACGGCACAGCGGACACACCAGGAACCGCGGTGTTGGACGTCGAATGGCGCTAGCTGCGCAGCATTTGTGCACCGCCGCCATCAGTGTCAGCCACTTTGCCGTGGCATACGGAGCTCCATCGCAGTCTTTAACACTGGTAGCATGCCGCGACAGCGTGGACGTGAACCGTATGTGCAGTTGACGGACTTTGAGCAAGGGCGTATAGTGGGCATGCGGGAGGCCGGGTGGACGTACCGCCGAATTGCTCAACACGTGGGGCGTGAGGTCTCCACAGTACATCGATGTTGTCGCCAGTGGTCGGCGGAAGGTGCACGTGCCCGTCGACCTGGGACCGGACCGCAGCGACGCACGGATGCACGCCAAGACCGTTGGATCCTACGCAGTGCCGTAGGGGACCGCACCGCCACTTCCCAGCAAATTAGGGACACTGTTGCTCCTGGGGTATCGGCAAGGACCATTCGCAACCGTCTCCATGAAGCTGGGCTACGGTCCCGCACACCGTTAGGCCGTCTTCCGCTCACGCCCCAACATCGTGCAGCCCGCCTCCAGTGGTGTCGCGACAGGCGTGAATGGAGGGACGAATGGAGACGTGTCGTCTTCAGCGATGAGAGTCGCTTCTGCCTTGGTGCCAATGATGGTCGTATGCGTGTTTGGCGCCGTACAGGTGAGCGCCACAATCAGGACTGCATACGACCGAGGCACACAGGGCCAACACCCGGCATCATGGTGTGGGGAGCGATCTCCTACTCTGGCCGTACACCACAGGTGATCGTCGAGGGGACACTGAATAGTGCACGTTACATCCAAACCGTCATCGAACTCATCGTTCTACCATTCCTAGACCGGCAAGGGAACTTGCTGTTCCAACAGGACAATGCACGTCCGCATGTATCCTGTGCCACCCAACGTGCTCTAGAAGGTGTAAGTCAACTACCCCGGCCAGCAAGATCTCCGGATCTGACCCCATTGAGCATGTTTGGGACTGGATGAAGCCTCGTCTCATGCGGTCTGCACGTCCAGCACGAACGCTGGTCCAACTGAGGCGCCAGGTGGAAATGGCATGGCAAGCCGTTCCACAGGACTACATCCAGCATCTCTACGATCGTCTCCATGGGAGAATAGCAGCCTGCATTGCTGCGAAAGGTGGATATACACTGTACTAGTGCCGACATTGTGCATGCTCTGTTGCCTGTGTCTATGTGCCTGTGGGTTTGTCAGTGTGATCATGTGATGTATCTGACCCCAGGAGTGTGTCAATAAAGTTTCCCCTTCCTGGGACAATGAATTCACGGTGTTCTTATTTCAATTTCCAGGAGTGTATTTAAATTAACATTTGCGGCATGCAACGGAGGTGTGCCCAGTTGTTTGTACGTGTCTTTATTGATCAACGAAACTGCAGCTCCGGTATCGAGCTGGAATGGTATCACATTGCCATTAATGTCTAAGTCTACAAAAAGTTTATTGTCCCGCTGACGACAAGAGCGACTGTTTTGTGCAACGTGAACAGACACTGATACAGAATCACTCGCGAATTGACGTGATTTCCGTCAATGTCGACGCACACATTTGTGGGACGAACACAGTCACTGTTAGAAGGAGCAGCACTGGGCGGAGTGGAATTAACTACATGAATGACCATGGGTGAAGGTTCACGAGCCTATGAATTCTTGGTTCGATTCCGGCGCGAAGAAAAGGGCCTGGAATGGTTTTTAGTGTCCGATCTGAGCTTTTTCTGGCAAACACTCTGAACAAGTCCTTTTTGATTACAGAAAAAGCAAATAGCTTGGCGTGACGGGCAATTCTCACGCGAATGTCTAGTAGCACACTGCGGGCATGATTTTACTGCATTTGCGTGCTTGCGCGGCACACGTGGCAGCGCGGACGTGTGCGAGGGCTGTTTACCGTTCCGTGTAGCTCGCCCGGCCGGCCGGCTAATGTGACGCACAGCTGGCGAAGTTGCAAATGATTCCTGAGCAAAGTCAAGTGTGTCTTGCATATCCAATTTGTCTATCACTTGTTGACGAGAGGGATTGACTAGTTTCAAAATTTGCTCCCGTATACGAACATCAGAAACGTTCTGTGCAATTGCAACACGCACCATAGTATCTGAATAAGGGAGTCCACATTCACACTCAAAAGCACAATCCCTTGTAAGGCCTAGCAAAATTGCAACCCACTCCCGATTAGTTTGACCAGCCGTACGTTTTGTACGAAAGAACGTATACCTTTTTGCAACTACATTAACTGATTCCTTGAAATAGGCATCTAAAGCAGACAAAATTTCTTCGTAGGACAGAGTTGCTACGTCGCGCGGGGAAATAATTTCACTATCACACGGTACGTTTGCACCCAATACACACGCCAATAAATGAGGCTGCCGCTCGTTACCTTGAATTCTGTAGGCGGCGAGATGAAATCCAAATTGGCGTGACCTCTCCGTCCAGCTTTCCAGTGCCGCATCGAATTGACGAAAAGGTGGCGCAACTGCATGTTGTGGCTGCGGTAGCGGTGGAGCGGCTGCTGCCGCATCTTTTTGCATTGCACGTTGACCATGGACGATCTGTCCAAGGGCATCCAATAACGCCTGCGTCTGCTGATTCTGCAAGCAATAAAAGTCGGACAGTACATCTGGAGATTGTGGCGAAGGCATGGCACAAGAAAATTAGAGCAATACGACCGTTAAATCATCGTCGCCAAAAATGTTGTGGACTGGCAAGACAGCCAATCCACAGTGACGGGTAACCGAAAGGCACGCGTTTAACTCACGCAGGCTGGCGTGAGGTTTGGAACAGTTAAAGGAGTTGAGTCTAGTAATTAAAGTACGTAGTTGCTTGAATACTTAACTTTAATCCACATTTGTAGAACATCGCTCTTGATGATACATGCTTCATATAATAAATATCAATTGAATACGGCGCCTTGCTAGGTCGTAGCAAATGTAGCTGAAGGCTATACTAACTATCGTCTCGGCAAATGAGAGCGTATTTGTCAGTGAACTGTTCCTTGCAATGTCCGCTGTACAACTGGGCCGAGTGCCAGGAAGTCTCTCTAGACCTGCCGTGTGGTGGCGCTCGGTCTGCAATTACTGACAGTGGCGACACGCGGGTCCGACGGATACTAATGGACCGCGGCAGATTTAATGGCTACCACCTAGCAAGTGTGGTGTCTGGCGGTGACACCACAGTTATAATGGGTTGCAACCCTTGCAAGGTGTCGCCTGCTAAAAGTTCTTTCTTACCATTCACGGACCTTCCTCACTGTGGCACGAAGTCTCACGTGCGATCACGGCGACAGCAGCATACACTTACCACGATAGACAGTTAAGTTACGTTTCTCTCTTCAGATTTACTTAAAAACGTTGTTGGCGAACGTGGATAACTCGCTGCAATGCTACACTATTAACGTCAGTGTAAATGTGGGCGCTCACCCTCGATTTCTCCTGTGAGATAGAGTTAAACTAAATTGCTCTGTAGTTACCTAAATATTTTAGGAAGATTCCGAGAATAGATAATTGGGCTGCTATACGTACAGCTCTAACAGTCAACACATCCTCAGATGTAAATGTATGTAAATGTAATCTTTTGTACTCCGTCAGATGTGACCAAGTCCATCTCTTTATTAACTACACTGCCTGCAGCTAGGAAACAGCTCTCCGCCCTGATACAATGTAACATTGCATTGGACACGTGCATACCCACTGAACTGCAGCATTAGTCCAGAAAACTGGAGAACTACCAAGCTGAAATTCACGCCCGTGCAGCAGCTGGGGAGAAAAAATACCTGTATGGAACATGTTGAGATGCATGGTACACAAATCGCCAAATTTAACATGCACATGCAAGCAATAATTTTTAACTTTTCGTTAGTGATACTGTTATTTTATATGGAGTACTAGCTACCATTGGACAGGGATGGTGCCTCTCTTGAAGAAAAAATTAAATCTTGTAGGACTCCCTTTGTGATAACTCCCGTTTTACTAGAATTTGCCACCCTCCCAACATTATTTCTACTATTTAGCACAACTTCTTGCTTTCTGTTCATTAAGTATGATTCAAACCAGCTGTGTGTATAGCCTTGAATTCCATAGATCCTGAGTTTTTCTAAGAGTGTAACGTGATCCACACAGCCAAATGCATTGGACAGATCATAAGAAATACCACCTGGCGATTATTTGTTATTTAGGGCTTGTACTATTTTATGCGTAAATGTGTAGATAGCATTCTCAGTCGAGTATAACCCTTCTGGAATCCGGACTGTGACACGCTGAGTAAATTAAATCGGAGACTACTCTTGAATACATAAATTTTTCGAATATTTTAGAAAATGAAGTCAGCAATGAGATTGGTCTATAATTATTTAAGTCACTCTTGTCCCCTTTCTTATGAAGAGGTTTGACAATTGCGTATTTCAATGTCTGGAAAAATTCCCTGTGCCAGTAAAGCATTGCATATATCGCTAAGGCCTCCACTTATTAAATTATAAAACTTCAAAAATCTGTTAGAGACTCCATCAACACCACATGAGCTCTTATTTTTCAGTATATTTATAATACCCATAATGTCAGTGGTGGATGTTGGTGGTTTTTGTAATGGCTTAAAGTCCTAGGGAACGACATTTTTGACATTTTTTTTTGCTTTTTCAACTGAACCCTTCAACTCTATTTTTGCTGCTACATTAAGAAAGTTATTGTTAAAAATACTTGCAACTTGTCAATTATCACTCACAACATCATCATTTAGCTTTATTGCTATGGTATTCTGTGCACTATCAGGCTGCCCCGTGTTCCATTTGATAATATTCCATATAGTTTTTGTTGTGTTGGATGAAGAGCCATCACTGTGTTACCATTGCAGGCCGAAATGCACTGTAGCGTTGCTCTTGGGGGGGGGGGGGGGGGGGGGGGCAAAAAGAAAAAGAATTGTTATTTTATATCTTTTTTTATAAATGTGGAAAAAGTGGACTTTTTGGTGGGACACTTCGCAACAGCATCAGGGATTGATTACACTATTATAATAACATACGTAGAGCATTAAATACCTGAATAAGGAAACATTATCATTCATGTGCATTTTTATATTGGCGATGTAGTCATTGTTGTTGTTGTGGTCTTCAGTACTGAGACTGGTTTGATGCAGCTCTCCATGCTACTCTATCCTGTGCAAGCGTTTTCATCTCCCAGTACCTACTGCAACCTACATCCTTCTGAATCTGCTTAGTGTATTCATCTCTTGGTCTCCCTCTACAATTTTTACCCTCCATGCTGCCCTCCAATGCCAAATTTGTGATCCCGTGATGCCTCAAAACATGTCCTACCAACCGATCCCTTGTTCTAGTCAAGTTGTGCCACAAACTTCTCTTCTCCCCAATCCTATTCAATACCTTCTCATTAGTTACGTGATCTACCCACCTTATCTTCAGCATTCTTCTGTAGCACCACATTTCGAAAGCTTCTATTCTCTTCTTGTCCAAACTAGTTATCGACCATGTTTCACTTATATACATGGCGACACTCCATACAAATACTTTCAGAAACGACTTCCAGACACTTAAATCTATACTCGATGTTAACAAATTTCTCTTCTTCAGAAACGATTTTTATATTGGCGATGTAGTCATTGATGTTGTTGTGGTCTTCAGTCCAGAGACTGGTTTGATGCAGTTCTCCATGCTACTCTATCCTGTGCAAGCTTCATCATCTCCCAGTACCTACTGCAACCTACATCCTTCTGAATCTGCTTAGTGTATTCATCTCTTGGTCTCCCTCTACGATTATTACCCTCCATGCTGCCCTCCAATGCTAAATTTGTGACCCCTTGATGCCTCAAAACATGTCCTACAAACCGATCCCTTGTTCTAGTCAAGTTGTGCCACAAATTTCTCTTCTCCCCAATCCTATTCAATACCTCCTCATTAGTTACGTGATCTACCCACCTTATCTTCAGCATTCTTCTGTAGCACCACATTTCGAAAGCTTCTATTCTCTTCTTGTCCAAACTAGTTATCGTCCATGTTTCACTTATATACATGGCTACACTCCATACAAATACTTTCAGAAACGACTTCCAGACACTTAAATCTATACTCGATGTTAACAAATTTCTCTTCTTCAGAAACGATTTTTATATTGGCGATGTAGTCATTGATGTTGTTGTGGTCTTCAGTCCAGAGACTGGTTTGATGCAGTTCTCCATGCTACTCTATCCTGTGCAAGCTTCATCATCTCCCAGTACCTACTGCAACCTACATCCTTCTGAATCGGCTTAGTGTATTAATCTCTTGGTCTCCCTCTACGATTATTACCCTCCATGCTGCCCTCCAATGCTAAATTTGTGATCCCTTGATGCCTCAAAACATGTCCTACAAACCGATCCCTTGTTCTAGTCAAGTTGTGCCACAAATTTCTCTTCTCCCCAATCCTATTCAATACCTCCTCATTAGTTACGTGATCTACCCACCTTATCTTCAGCATTCTTCTGTAGCACCACATTTCGAAAGCTTCTATTCTCTTCTTGTCCAAACTAGTTATCGTCCATGTTTCACTTATATACATGGCTACACTCCATGCAAATACTTTCAGAAACGACTTCCAGACACTTAAATCTATACTCGATGTTAACAAATTTCTCTTCTTCAGAAACGATTTCCTTGCCATTGCCAGTCTACATATTATATCCTCTCTACTTCGACCATCATCAGTTATTTTACTCCCCAGATAGCAAAACTCCTTTACTACTTTAAGTGTCTCATTTCCCAAACTAATTCCCTCAGCATCACCCGATTTAATTTGACTACATTCCATTATTCTCGTTTTGCTTTTGTTGATGTTCATCTTACATCCTCCTTTCAAAAAACTGCCCATTCCGTTCAACTGCTCTTCCGAGTCCTTTGCTGTCTCTGACAGAATTACAATGTCATCGGCAAACTTCAAAGTTTTTACTTCTTCTCCATGAATTTTAATACTTACTCCGAATTTTGCTTTTGTTTCCTTTACTGCTTGTTCAATATACAGATTGAATAACATCAGGGAGAGGCTACAACCCTGTCTAACTCCTTTCCCAACCACTGCTTCCCTTTCATGCCCCTGCCGTCTGATTTCTGTACAAATTGTAAATAGCCTTTCGCTCCCTGTATTTTATACCTGCTACCTTCAGACTTTGAAAGAGAGTATTCCAGTTAACATTGTCAAAAGCTTTCTCTAAGTCTACAAATGCTAGAAACGTAGGTTTGCCTTTTCTTAATCTTTCTTCTAAGATAAGTCGTAAGGTCAGAATTGCCTCACGTGTTCCAACATTTCTACGGAATCGAAACTGATCTTCCCCGAGGTCCGCTTCTACCAGTTTTTCCATTCGTCTGTAAAGAATTCGCGTTAGTATTTTGCAGCTGTGACTTATTAAACTGATAGTTCGGTAATTTTCACATCTGTCAACACCTGCTTTCTTTGGGATTGGAATTATTATATTATTCTTGAAATCTGAGGGTATTTCGCCTGTCTCCTACTTCTTGCTCACCAGATGGTAGAGTTTTGTCAGGACTGGCTCTCCCAAGGCTGTCATTAGTTGTAATGGAATGTTGTCTACTCCCGGGGCCTTGTTTCGACTCAGGTCCATAAGTGCTCTGTCAAACTCTTCACGCAGTATGTTCTCTCCCATTTCGTCTTCATCTACATCCTCATCCATTTCCTAATATTGTCCTCAAGTACATTGCCCTTGTATAAACCCTCTATTTACTCCTTCCACGTTTCTGCCTTCCCTTCTTTACTTTGAACTGGGTTGCCATCGGAGCTCCAGATATTCATACCAGTGGTTCTCTTCTCTCCAAAGGTCTCTTTAATTTTCCTGTAGGGAGTATCTATCTTACCCCTTGTGAGACAAGCCTCTACATCCTTACATGTGTCCTCTAGCCATCCCTGCTTAGACATTTTGCACTTCCTGTTGATCTCATTTTTGAGATGTTTGTATGCCTTTTTGCCTGCTTCATTTACTGCAATTTTATATTTTCTCCTTTCATCAATTAAATTCAATATTTCTTCTTTTACCCAAGGATTTCTATTAGCCCTCGCCATTTTACCTACTTGATCGTCTGCTGCCTTCACTGCTTCCTCTCTCAGAGCTACCCATTCTTCTTCTACTGTATTTCTTTCCCCCATTCCTGTCAATTGTTCCCTTATGCTCTCCCTGAAACTCTCTACAACCTCTGGTTCTTTCAGTTTATCCAGGTCCCATCTCCTTAGAATCCCACCTTTTTGCAGTTTCTTCAGTTTCAATCTGCAGATCATAACCAATAGATTGTGGTCAGAATCCACATCTGCCCCTGGAAATGTCTTACAATTTAAAACCTAGTTCCTAAATCTCTGTCGTACCACTATATAATCAATCTGGAATTTTTTAGTATCTCGAGATTCTTCCATGTATACAACCTACTTTTATGATTCTTGAACCAAGTGTTAGCTATGATTAACTTATTCTCTGTGCAAAATTCTACCAGGCGGCTTCCTCTTTCGTTTCTTAGCCCCAATCCATATTCACCTACTTCATTTCCTTCTCTACCTTTTCCTACTACCGAATTCCAGTCACCCATGACTATTAAATTTTCGTCGCCCTTCACTATGTGAATAATTTCTTTTATTTCATCATACATTTCTTCAATTTCTTCGTCATCTGCAGAGCTAGTTGGCGTATAAACTTGTATTACTGTGGTAAGCGTGGGCTTCGTATTATCTTTGCCACAATAATGCGTTCACTATGCTGTTTTTAGTAGCTAACCCGCACTCCTATTTTTTTATTCATTATTAAACCTACTCCTGCAGTACCCCTATTTGATTTTGTATTTATAACCCTGTAATCACCTGACCAAAAGTCTTGTTCATCCTGCCACCGAACTTCACTAATTCCCACTACATCTAACTTTAACCTATCCATTTCACTTTTTAAATTTTCTAACCTACCTGCCCGATTAAGGGATCTGACATGCCACACTCCGATCCGTAGAACGCCAGTTTTCTTTCACCTGATAACGACGTCCTCTAGAGTAGTCCCCGTCCGGAGATCCGAATGGGGGACTATTTTACCTCCGGAATATTTTACCCAAGAGGACGCCATCATCATTTAATCATACAGTACAGCTGCATGTCCTCGGGAAAAATTACGGTTGTAGTTTCCCCTTGTTTTCAGCCGTTCGCAGTACCAGCACAGCAAGGCCGTTTTGGTTAATGTTACAAGGCCAGATCAGTCAATCATCCAGACTGTTGCCCCTGCAACTACTGAAAACTCTGCTGCTCCTCTTCATGAACCACATGTTTATCTGGCCTCTCAACAGATACCCCTCCGTTGTGGTTGCACCTACGGTACGGCCATCTGTATCGCTGAGGCACGCAAGCCTCCCCACCAACGGCAAGGTCCATGGATCATGGGGGAGGATGTAGTCATACCCGGAACAATACTAAGGGACCAGAAGATTTATGGTCTTTAAAAGAAATGCAACACTACACATTAAAAAGAAATTGGCTCAGAAATAATAGGAAAACGATAATCTTCCTACTGCTTCATGCTGCGTTCGGCCCATCAGCGTGATCGTAATATTTGGTGATCAACTAACACAAAATAATTTTCAATTGAGTGAATGAGGAGATGGAAATGATCAAGGTTAATTTACTAAAAAAGCACACTTATCTATAACACACTTTTTTTAATGCTATGTACCTTTTCATATTAAATTACAATAGATGACCATTGTGGTTAAATACTTTATACATAAGAGTCAAAATGTCTTCTTGATGCTGTCTGTTCGTAATCAGTTACAAGAAAGTACATGTTTTCTGATCGAAAAAAAATAACAATTAGCATATTCACTCAGTATTTTCACATAAAATACAGTTGCGGAACGCAGCAAGTCCGCGCCCGCCTTTCACAGAATACAAACAGCAAAAGGCGAGGCGCCAAAAGCCTCATTTGTCTTGAAACAACAGATTTCTTTTTTATACCATTAGTCGATACATGTACATAAAGATTTACAGGCACCGCGCAAGAACGGCAAACATAAAGAATAATTGACTCTGTCGCTGCTATGCGATGGTTGATTTCTTTTACTATACAATTGTTCGATAACTTAGGCCATCAGGCGTTTAATATTGAGCGTATATTAATGTTTGTGAGGCAAAAATTACTAATATTACACGGCCTCCCATGAGGAGGGAAGGAATACCGAAGGTATTACTTTGATCCTCATGCCCATTGGAATATTTGTAATTTTCGGGTGTAACATACAGGTTATTAAAAGTTTCATTTCACATTCATTCCGTAATAAAAGGATTAACGTTTCAATTTGTAATTACTGACGGTGGATCATTGTGAATTTGTTCTATGTTTCTATCAGTATTTGTATGGATTCAGTCTTTCTTGATGATTCTTAAAATTAAGGGTATAAGTACACATATTTACAAAATTTATAAGCAAATAGTGTCACACTTTATTTTTCATCGTTGCAAAAGTAATTTGACTATCAAAACTGGTACACAACTTTCTGTTTTGACTGTATTCATTATATTGTCATCGTCTTGTCAATTGATTGCCTTGTCCGTTATCGCACTTAATTATACATTTAGTTTCATCGCACATACACTATTTATGATTGACTTGGATTGTAGAGCGGACACTGGTGATGGATTGGACAAGGAAGTCCATATCTTTCACTTTCAGGGCTCGAGTGTGGCTCTCCGAATTATTTCACATATGAAACAGATATAATATCTTATATTAGAATAGCTTACAAAACTAATTTTATATACATGTGAGATGGGATATAGGAGGATCGGATCCTTTGACGTATCTTTGTGTGCTTATTTTCATTCGTATCGTGACCTCTCGTTAAAGTTTACATTTCAACAGTGTTCAGAGGTGACCTTGTGACTTATCTCTGTGTACAATCAGTCATTATACTAATTACGCTAACTTCTCTATCTTAGAGTCTCTCAGAAGGTTTATGATACATACAAAAATGTTTTGAGTACTGGGTGTGAATGTTTTTGCTACAGAATATAGCGCACAGCAACTGTGTTGGCGGTCGAACGTTTACATTATTTCGTCACACGGTCGCTGTCCCCCTCCACTGTTGCGAGCAATCTCGAAATTCAGTCTGTGCGCGGGCACGTGACCGGAGCTTTCTTGCAGAGCGTTGATTTCGCGTTTGAGGTGTTGTGTGTCGCTTTTGTTCGGCGGATCGTGGCTTTGTGTTTTTAAATTGCTGGAGGGAGCTTCTGCCACCGAAACTGCCTCACATCACTTCCTGTCCACTATCCAATTACGGATTCACAGGTAAGTGGTAGCTACCGCTGCAACTGCATGTGTGGAATGACACTGATTATTACACACTGCACACATCAATGAATTTTTCACACATGTGGTGCCGTAGAATACTGCCACTGAAAATCGTCGAACTTTGAAACCTCACTTGCACTGTGGTGAGCGTCTGCGTGAACGGTATATTAAAAGAAATTCTTGCCTCATAACATCACACGGTGTTTACAAGTTGATTTACATACTAATATTTACAAGAGTTCATTTAAATCGAGAAATAATCTAATTGACCAGTTTGAATCAGAACAATTGTTTCTTACTTAGTCTTTTTTTTTTTACTATTTATGCTTACGGTCACAGGTAAGCTATTATAAATCCTTTCTCTTTGACCAAATTCTTTCGTATCTCCTTTACAAATTAATTTCATTCATAGTAATCTTTATCATGGTTGCTTATTCATTTTGTAGGCCCAGTACATTTTTCTAAAGCTCATCCTATTTAGTGACTTGTGAGGGGAGCTTCATTTGTGTCAAAGTTTCTCTCCTATGTGCTTGTCTTTAAGGAATGTTCGAGGACAGATTTGAGAACAGCAAATCCGCCTCTGGATTTCGTGTAGAAATACAAACAGTCGAAAAAGAAATGTGAGCAAAGCGGATCTTCTCGCGGATCGTCGACAGAATTTAAATTACTCCTCAACCAGGTCGAAAATTTAATTTACATTACGCATTACAAAAGCAAATGGCGCCTCGCGTACCTACTCATTTTTTACGTAGTGCCTCACTTCCGAAGCACACGTGCATCTTTACAAGTTGATCCTGGGTAGTGGATAGGATCAAGGATCTTAGAGGATTTGCACTTAGGAAAGGGATTCAATAATCACATAATCACAGAGAAAACAACAAATATTACAGTGCGCACTTAAAATAAAATCTATCACTTCAAGCATGTATATCTAATATGTATCTTGGTGCAGCTTGCTTACTACTCTTTGTTCATTTCTTAGACTTACGCATTTGGGTATTAATTATCATTTGTATATATAAGCCTTTCACTAGAGTGTTGTTGTTTGCTGCTGTGGCGACCTGTGAAGCTTGGGAGAGCTTCTTATTCTATTTGCTGCTAGCTTGTGAATTTGCAGTATCGCTAATGCTCAATGGTACCGTGAAGTTGCCATAATAAACCATGTTACTCATATGTTCATTTACTCAGCTATTTTAAAGTCTGGACTCGTCATATTTTCCGTTATATAATAAACTTCCTTTTTATTTCATCACGCTTTTAATTAAGGTTAACGTCAGTTCTTTTTAGAACAATTGCACTGTGTTATCAGTCTGTTCGTGCTTAATCCTAGGTATCTATTTACTTGAAACAGATGTTATTTTATCGCTGGCACAGCACTGTGCTGGAATTTACAAGTTAAATCTACCGACTGTTTTGCGCTAACAGGTGGTGCCTTATTTACGTCACATTTGAAAATAGGGAATAACCTCATGGAATCGAATCTTCTCACACTACTTTCCTGTTTTGTCTGGACGTTAAGTATCTGCTTTCAAAACAGGTCATTAATTTTGTCTTCGATTAAATTTCACTTACTAATACTAAGCACATATTATCATCATTTTCATATTACTAATTAGCGAGAGAATTGCATTATTCGCTCCTTCCTGCTCATTTTCTATTTACTATTTAGCGAATAGCAAATTACTATTTAGCTCATCTGGGGCCACTGTTGTGTCATGGATGCTGCTTATGGCTGCGGTGATAGCTTTATAGGAACCGTCCACAGCTGTGCTCAGCTAGCTGGAGTCTAACGCTCGGTGAACTGAATCCAGAGAATAACCAGCTACTTCGATATAACAGTGGTCTACCTACGTGAAGCAAAATGGTCAAGAGCCCAATTCTTCGGGCGAACGCTACCCCAGCAAATGGACTTTCAATGTTCTCTTCTTTTGGTCGAGTCGACGGCCGTACCAATCAAACGAGAGCGCGACTAATTTGTGATGGCAAGCGACTTCCGGATTCTGGAGTGAAAACCCGGTCATTTATATGAGCCACTTCTTTATGGTCAATTGACGGCTAACCGAAAAAGTGGCATATAACGATGGGGTGCTGAATATCAAACGCAGACATAGCTGTACACCAAAAACATTACACCAATTACGTTCCTTTAAACTTGTGCTGATATAACAGCTCCATAGTTAGCAAGCATCTGCATAAGGTCTCTCGACGAAAGTTCCACACGTAACGACTAGAAAGTTCTACAGGTCACACCAATTCTCAAGAAAGGAAATATGAGTAATCTGCTGAGTTTAAAATCCATGCCACTGTCGTTGATTTGCAGTAGGATTTTGGAACATATATTGTGTTCAAATATTGTGAATTACGTCGTCGATAACGATCCATTCACTGAAAAGTCAGCATGAATTCGAAAATTTCGTTCAGGTGATCTATCGATATGGGATTTCAAATTGATTCCAAATTTCTAGATTTTCAGAAAACTTTTCACACCGTTCCTAACAAGCTGCTTCTAATCAAACTCGAAGCCTATAGAGTCTCAGTTGTGCGCCTGGATTCGTGATTTTCTGTCAAGAAGGTCACAGCATATGGTGGAAAGTCATCGAGTAAACCAGAAGTGGTATGTGGCGTTCCACAAGGCAGTTCTACAAGCCCTTTAATGTTCTACATTCACTTAAACATTTAGGAGACTGAGCAGCATTCTTAAATTGTTCGCAAATGGTTCTGTTGGTTGGTTGGTTTGGGGAAGGAGACCAGACAGCGTGGTCATAGGTCTCATCAGATTAGGGAAGGATTGGGAAGGAAGTCGGCCGTGCCCTTTCAGAGGAACCATCCCGGCATTTGCCTGGAGTGATTTAGGGAAATCACGGAAAACCTAAATCAGGAAGGCCGGACGCGGGATTGAACCGTCGTCCTCCCGAATGCGAGTCCAATGTCTAACCACTGCGCCACCCCGCTCGGTTCGCAAATGGTTCTGTCGTTTGCCATCTAGTAAAGATATCATTTCCAAAACGATTGAGACAAGGCATCTGTATGGTGCGAAAACTGGCAAATATCTGTAAATAATGAAAAATGGGAGGTAATCCAAACGAGTACTAGAAGAAAAATGTTAAATTTCGGAACATAACTAATCAGACGATACAGTTAAAGACTTCGAGGCTGCAAGCAACTTAAATTGCACCTACTACATAGCGAGTTTTATGGGGAACGTGAACTAAAGATTGCGTTTTACTCGCAGACTACTTACAAGATGCGGTAGATCTATTAGAGAGATTGCCTACTTTACGCCTGTACGTCCTCTTCTGGAGCACGCTGCGCAGTAGAGGGCAGAAATACATCCAGAAAGTTCAGAGAAGAGCAGATTGTTTTGTACTACAGAGAAATAGGAGAGAAACTGTCACGGATATGATACGTGAGCTGGAGTGGCAATAATTAAAACAAAGGCGTTTTTCGCTGTCTATCACTTCACGACGTTTTAATGACCAAATTTCTACTCTGTAAAGGAAAATATTTTGTCTACGCCCAATTGTACAGGCAGAAATGATGACCCTAACAAAACAAAAGAAATCAGACTTCGGTCAGAAAGATTTAAGTATATGTTATTCCCGCGCTGTTTGGGAGTTGAACGGTAAACAAGTAATGTGAAAGTGTTTCTCTGAACCCTCTGTCAGGCACTTAAGTGTGGATTGCAGCGCACACATGTAGATACAGGTCACACCTTGGACTGCTGTACTTTGCGGCAGGAAGTAACTGGCTATTACCGTACTGGCATCATGATACGAAAGTTGATTTATTTAATTCATTTATTTTCTACTTCGTTTCTGACTTGGTTAATACGACCAGCCACGATTTCCTCTCATGTTCCATGCTCCCAGTGTATCTCTGAGGACTGAGTTGCACGTGATAGCTTCATGCTGTCACACACGAGAGCTATTCGGAACGTAAAGTCCGATGGGGTGTCAAATGGAAACCACAGTGAAAATCCGGTGAGGCTTTGCACAAAAATATTAGGCAGTGTCTCTAGTATGCAAGTCGATTGCGTCTCGTCGCTAGTTTCAGTTCTGAGCGCTCAGTGAGCACGTAAAGATGCTTAGAACAATAGTGTCTCCCGCCAAATACGAGGGCCTGGTATGCAATTTAAATACAGCCCAAGTAACATAGCTGTTGTAGGTTTCCTTGGGCATGACAATCCCTCAGCCGCACTCTGAAGGGACAATGAAGATGCTGCTGCATCATTTTCGATGGAAAGTATTTAATCTCCAACAATACAGGCCGTAAATGACTCTCCCTCAGTTTCATCTCTGCTCACATGAACCGCTAGCTATGAAGACAACGTTCTGGCACAGAGAACGAGCTGTAGACCAGCGTAGAGAAATGGCAGGAAGCACGGAAAGATTGCTTCTATGACAAGGATATTGATAAGTTGGTACAACGCTACGACAGATGTGTAAATCGGAGCGGTGACTATGTAGAGAAATAGCTGGCAGGTGTACCTAACTGTTGCAAATAACACATCTTTGATTTTCACAGTGGTTTCCATTTTACGACCGATCGGACCTTATTTTCCGAATACGCGTCGTGGTTTGGTACTCTCAGATGGTACTCGCATAACTGTTTATTATAGGGCCGAACATTCGGTGATAGTTACTGTCTGACAGTTCCTTTCGCGTACTTTCAGCTAGCGTCTGAGAGTCTTGTGAGAGTGGACGACGGGAGGTCGGCAGTGCAGGGTGTCAGTGTCTGTGAGAGCTGAGCAACACTTCTCTGTCGTGGTTCTGTGCTTAGAGGAAGACGTTGCGATGAAAGAGTGTCGGGCAGGAGCTGCATTTGTAACGACCGTGTTCGTGTTGGGTAAGGGAGCTAAATAGGCGGAGCGTGCAATAATCTCTTAGTACAGCTTGTGATGGAAAATCCAAAACAATATCGAAATTTTATGAAAATGACAGCGATGTAGAGGAAATATTCCTTACAGTTGGACTCAAAACTGTCAATGTAGGTGCTGTTACCTGCGAATCCTGTAATATTCATGACAGACTCCTTGTAACTAAAGCTCACATTCAACACACGCAGTTTGGTGAGTATGCATGGCACGTTTACTCTTTACTGTCCTGCCAGTGTCCTGCAATGTTCATTTGTCTAGCTAAAAGCTGTTGTAACCTCCCAACAGAAAATATAATATTATATATCATTCAAAAATTCCGTAACCACCCAACAGTAAAAACAATATAATTATTTATTTCATTCAGGGTAACCGCCCAATAGATAAATTCCGTAAGCAACCAATAATACAATGTGACTAACCTCTCAATTAAATTGCGACTCACTTAAATAACCTTTCAATAATTGACTGTGAATTTAAACTGGTAAATTTTGGACGTCAGCAGTGCTGCGTCATGGCCCTGAAAATTCATGATGAATAAATTCAAAAATCTTACCTCAATTAGGTCGCCGGATAACGCGTATATATCTGCTCCTATAAGAAATTTTTCTGGCGCAGCTCAGTGCAATGCTGGCAGATAGATTTGTCATGTATAAAAAGAAACAACTGATTATTCTTTTCAATAATCGGGATGACCATGGACCACAGAAATTAGTAAGTTCTTTAAATTGAAATGAATGATTGTCAAAAGTTACTTTTTGTGAGAAAGATTATTATCAAGAGATTATTTTTAAAGAACGTTTACACGGGACTTGATGTAACAATACTACATATTCGCGACGCTGCTTTTACCTTATACTACAACGCTCAGGCTCCGTCATCGCTCCCCACGACCGGCCCAGCCAACACGATACACCAGACTGCTAGCTGCTACTTACTGCTACTAACACACAGTTCCTACTGCTGACAACACTGATCTCTGTCTGACATTTTCTTATAGCTTGCATATCGCAGCCAGCGCGAGAGCAATTCTTCGAAATTACATCTGCTCCTGTGCGCTAGCAACAAATTCTTCAATCATGGACCTGTTACATAACCCTTCACTGGGGGGAAAAATTTGGCAGCGATGGTGAGTCAATTGGACTTGCCATGAGCAACAAATTTCTCTATAACCTATTTAGTTTACTAAGTCTACAGTCACAGAATATATACATATATAAATGTTATTGATAAATAATGTAAGTAAAGAACATATTAAGAAATGAAATAGAGTGCACGCGCACTAAGTACAGAATATATTAAGAAATGACAAAGTGTATACGCAATGAATACAAAATATATTAACAAATGACATAAAGTGCACACGCACTGTAAATGTCTTTAGTATTTTTACATGAATTAAATATATCAGAGAGTGAAATAAAGGGCACTCGCACTGTAAAAGTCTTTAGCATTTTTACAAGAACTGAATACATCAGGAAATGAAATAAAGTGCACATGCACTGTACAAGTCTTTAGCATATTTAGGATAACTGATCATATTAACAAATGAAATGAAGTGCACACACACTGTAAAAATCTTTTGCATATTTAGGAGAATTGATCATATTAACAAATGAAATGAAGTGCACATACACTGTAAAGGTCTTTAGCATATTTAGGGGAATTGATCATATTAATAAATGAAGTTAAGTGCACATGCACTGTAATAACCTTTAGCATATTTAGGAGAACTGATCATATTAAGAAATGAAATGAAGTGCACACGCACTGTAGAAGTCTTTAGCATTTTACAAGAACAAACATTAACAAATGAAATAAAGTGCACACGCATTGTAAAAGTCTTTAGCATTTTACAAGAACTGGATACATTAAGAAAAGAAATAAAGTGCACTCGCATTGTATATGTCTTTATCATTTTACAAGAATTTAAACGCACTGTATAAGTCTTTACCATTTTACAAGAACTAGGAAAGGGATGGGAAGGATTGCATCATGGTTTTAGCACAGTAGGTTGCACATAGCCGCACTGAAAGTCCATATCTTTCTACAGAAGCACAAGACCAAGTGAGACACTCTGAAGTTCTCTTCCTGAAGAATTTATCAATATAGACAAGACACTGAATTGTTGCATTAATATTCAATGTTATCATTTTGGTAGTACATTATGTACACCAAACAGTAGAACCGTAATAACATCTCCATCGTTCAAGGTGGTGGACAGTTCAGTATGTCAACACCACATTCTTGTAGAATCCATACTCTTACACCAACGTAGAATTAGTGCACAAACCAAATATAGTGCTCCATGATCATGAGGATAAGCAGGACATACGGATATAGCAGTAATTCGTGGTAATTAGGTCAGAATGTGAAGGACATTAAGTATTATGCTAGTCATCATAGTATTACACTAGTGTATCAACCGATCTGAACAATTACTGGCTTTCATTGGCTATTTACACAGCATTTAAGTAGTATGTATGGAGTATTACAAAACATTATTCATAAGTCGTCTCAATACAGTAATTATGGGCACCATATCATCTCATTACGGTAATTATAGGCACTTATTGGCCAGTTACAAAGCATTTTTTTACGCATTATTCATCAGTCATCATTCAAAACATTGTGGCTTGGCAAGACAGCCAAGCCACTATGAGGAAGCCGAAAGGCACGCGTTTAAGCTCACACAGGCTGGCTTGAGGTCTGGAACAGGTAATTATACTAGCAAAGATCGTACGTAACTACTGGAATACTTATCTTTTATTCATAATTGGTGAACATCGCTCGTGACGGTACATGTTTTACAGAATCAATAGTGACTGGTAATGGCGCCTTGCTAGGTCGTAGCTGAAGGCTATGCTAACTATCGTCTCGGCAAATGAGAGCGTAATTTGTCAGTGAACCATCTCTAGCAAAGTCGGCTGTACAACTGGGGCGAGTGCTAGGAAGTCTCTCTAGACCTGCCGTGTGGCGGCGCTCGGTCTACAATCACTGATAGTGGCGACACGCGGGTCCGACGTATACTAACGGACCGTGGCCGATTTAAAGGGTACCACCTAGCAAGTGTGGTGTCTGGCGGTGACACCACACAAAATGAGTTAATTGTTGGCATAGCATTTATGCATAAGTCATCTAATTATAGTAATCATTGGCATCACAAGTCATCTCATTACAGTTTATTATTACAGAACATTATTCATAAGTCATCTAATTATAGTAATTAGTGGCATCATAAGTTTTCTCATTACAGTAATCTTTAGCATCAAAACTCATTACAGTAATTATTGCCACTCATTGGCCAGTTACAAAGCATACATTATTCAGAAGTCATCATTCAAAACAAGCGTTATTGCATGTAGCATCAAGCTGCTAGTGTTTATATAAGATATCATGTAAGTGACATAAGGCATATTTAAAATGTAAGACATTGTAACTATTACTCAAGGTCTCTAGTCCACTAATACATAGACATAATGGAATCAATACATCAGAAAAATTTGCATTATATTTAGGATTAAATATATATCTTAAACTGGTTGCATTATTTATTTGTATACTGGTAATAGTTGGGACTGGTAATAATAAATTTTTTGTGCTAGCAATGCATTGCATTGGGATCGATAGTCAATTGCTGGGGCATGAAAATATTTGCTTTTGACCTATTGGTGGAAATAAGGATTAATAACGTCATTTGTCATGAGTCAGCTGCAGCAAGAGTCTGAAACAAGTAGAGCATATGTGAACACATTCATGAATGATACACACAAATGCATAAAAAATGCAAGTATTAGAACAGGTTTCACAACTGTATGTTTATAGCATATTAATATAATGAAAAGCTTCTCCTGGAAGAAATACAAAATGGATTATTGCAGTGAAAGAAAAAATGTATATTATGCTGAAAAGTAGTAAACTTCGAATTAACAGGTAATGAAACATGTACTTAATATGTATGTACTCTAGCTGTCTTTCCCAAAACATTCAATCATTATACTATGCGACATAAGACATATTGTCAAAAGGAACTGCAACAAATACTTCAATAACTACATAGCATCTCTTCACTAATAGTAAATATATAAACTTCATCTTTATTCTCATCTGCAAAGAAAAACTTCATTATTCATATTATTATAACTTCATCATTATCATCCTCTGCAAAGAAAAACTTCATTATTCATATTACCATATTCTTCATATAGCTACTCATCATCATTTATTATCATCTGCAAAATTGATGCATCATTATTCAATATTCGTATTACCATTTACTTCATGCAACTATTCATAGTATAGAGTTTATTATTTCTAGCATATTTCATCACTAAAATTAACATGTGTAGTTCTGTCTGACAACTTGCATCAATCGCCTCGTATTCTGAAAGAAAAGTAATTAGTCAAGACTGCTATCATACACTGTCTACAGTATGTTCTTGTTAATGCTTGTTAAATCTGATCCATTTACTCTTCAAGACAATGTATTGCATTTTCTTTCGTTCATTTCGAAGGTGAAATTTCCATTTTATAGTAAACCACTGTGGTTTGTTTATTTCATTTCTTTTACACGGTATTGCTTTCGGAAAATGATGAATAAATATTAATATGTTGCGTTTAAATCATATACTCATTAAATAAAAACTTGTTTATATTGATATACCTAGACATACAGCATAGCATGACAGAAATCGTATTATGTCAAAAACATTGACAATGTTCAGGTACAAAAATGTACACACAGTATCATAATGTAGTAGCAAAACATGTAGAATAGTCAAGATATTGAGATGTCATAAGGCAAAATGTCAAAGTCAACTGGTGTTTGTTATATCTAAAAGATTACATAGTGCATACGGACAAAAATTCTACTTTCGATAGGAAAACAATCATACATACACAAAAAATGGAAAATGTGCACGGTCTGATATCTAACGACAAGAAAAGCGACCTGCTAACCTTACCTTGCCGGGCACTTGCCAAGAAAAAATATAATCATCATCAGTAAGTGGTCATATAAATATCTGGAAATGGCATTACAGTGTGATAAATCATAAAGTATGTTCATTCAATAAAGGGTTTAATATTGGAGACATGGTGATTGCCCTTGCTTTTTCTGGTTCCCAAAGTTTCGACGTGCACTACATTAGGGCGAGGAATGCTTCGTATTCTATATGGACCTGCGTATAGAAGCTCAAATTTACTGCAGCTACTCTTTCCTCTGTTGGATAAATAATGCGTGCGTACTAATATCTTCTGTCCAATGTGAAAGTCACGGCGTGTACAAAACTGTTTCTGCTGTCGTCTCCGGCGCTCTGCGGCACGTTTGATGTTGTTGAGCGCAATGTCAATTATTTCATGGTGGCGTAGTCGACGAGATGTAGGAAAGGGTACTAATTCTTTAATTTTGTTAGGTGGTTCAACATTTTTCAATATAACAGTCGGAGATAGCATAGTAGATTCATTTGGTATGGAGTTAATTTCATCCTGGAATGAGAGTATGTGTGTATCCCAATCAATATGTTTTTTATGGCAGTATATTCTACATAGTTTACCAATTTCTTTCATTAGTCGTTCACAAGGGTTCGAAGAAGCGTGATACGTGGATATATAGATCGGAGAAATGTTTCTAGCTCGTAATATACGTGTCCATATTGCAGATCGAAACTGAGGTCCATTGTCGGAAATTACTTTCAGTACATGCCCTACATGCAACAGAAAATGTTTTACAAATGCATTCGAAACAGATTTAGCAGTAGCTCAGCGTAACGGAGTGAAGGTAACAGATTTCGAA
Source organism: Schistocerca piceifrons (assembly GCF_021461385.2). Classification (NCBI taxonomy): domain Eukaryota; kingdom Metazoa; phylum Arthropoda; class Insecta; order Orthoptera; family Acrididae; genus Schistocerca; species Schistocerca piceifrons. The sequence continues at coordinate 49,171,505 of NC_060138.1, forward strand.
GTGAGTTCAACAGCGACAAAGATATAGCAAAAGCCTCTATTAGTTCTGGGAATCGGGCCAAAAATGTCTACTGCGGCCATGTGTCTCAATTTAACCGGTACAATAGGATGTAACGGAGGAATATGTGAAGTCATATCTGATTTAGCTTTCTGGCAGATTTTAGATGAGGCTAAAACTCGTGGAATACGTTTCTCCATGTTGGCAAAATAACAGTTCTGTCTCAGAATAAGAAAACATTTTCTGGCTCCATAATGTGCGTAACTTAAATGAGTATACCAAATTAATTTGTTAACAAGCTCGTCAGGAATACATAATAACCAATTGTTGCTGTTAGGGTGAGAGCGGCGAAACAGAATGTTATTGCGTACAGTGTAATGGTTTCTAATGGGAACATTATTCTTATCTTGCCAAAGGCGCTTCATTTCTTTCCACACGTTGTCTTTGCTCTGCTCTTGCGCTATGCCTCGTAATGATGACGAAATGAAATTTTCGAATGCAACTTGTTCAATATACATGACGCCAAAAATTTGCTTGGCAGAAGTTGGATCCGATGTCTTGCTGATTGTTGCTGAGAGAACGGGATAGTGCGTCTGCTACAACATTCTGTGTACCGGGAATGTGAACAATTTTAAAATTAAATTCCCGTAAATGTAGTTTTCATCTGCGTAATCTGTCATGTGTAAATTTAGCGGAAAGTAAAAACTGTATAGCTCTATGGTCTGTGTAAACGGTTGTATGTCTTCCAAAAAGAAAATGCCTAAATCTGGTAAATGCCCATACGACACATAATGTTTCAAGTTCTGTAACAGAATAATTGCGTTCAGCAGGTGACAGAATGTGACTTGCAAAGGCGATATTTTTAATTACTGTATTACCGTCTTCTTCAATTTCCTGAAAAGTGTGTACGCCTAAAGCTGTGTTAGAACTGTCGGTGGCAATGGAAAAATTTCTGGTAGGATCAGGGTGCGATAAAAGTGGTGCGTTCAACAAAGCTTGTTTTAGATAGACAAATTCAGACTGTGCTTGGCTATCCCACGACCAAATAGCGTTTTTACCCGTCAGTTGCCATAATCTGGGGGTGTCTAAAGCAGAGTAATGAATAAATTTACGGAAAAAGTTTATTAAACCCAGAAAGCGGCGTAGTTGTTTCTTGGTCGTTGGAACAGTAATGTCACGTAAAGCTTCAAGTTTTTCCGGGTCAGGCGCAATGCCTTCCGCTGATATTACATGTGCAAGAAATTTTATGGAAGTTTCGCCAAAGTGCGATTTGCTGAGATTCACTGTTAGTCCTTGAGCACGAAAACTTTGTAACAGTTGTTCAAGAATCAGATTGTGTTCAGACTAGTTAACTTCTGCGATAAGGATGTCGTCTACATACGTCGTGATTCTGTCTTTAAGTTATGTCGGAAGTATAGTATTTAAACCGCGAATAAATGCTGCTGAAGAAATTGTTAAACCGAACGGCAATTTGCAAAATTGATAACTATCACCACAACAGAGAAAAGCTGTGTAGTTTCTGCAGTTCGGAAGGAGCTGGATTTGCCAAAATCGCGATTTCAAATCTAATGTGGAATAAACAGCAGTACCATTAAATTTCTGTAGAAGTTGTTCTAGTGTTTGTGGGCGATCTGTTTCATTAATAATAATGACATTTATGTGACGCGAATCAAGTACGAGGTGAAGTGAGCCATCCTTTTTCTTAACAATATGGAGCGGGTTTATATACGGACTAACTGCCGGTTCAATAATTCCTTGGTCAAGCATAGCTTCCAATTCTTTCTTAACTTGTTCTCTGTGAATATATGGAATGGGATAATGTTTGGCTTTAAAGGTGTCGTGCTGTTTAACTTGAAATTCATACATAAAGCCGGACACAGTACCGTGGACATTGTCAAAAACTGGAGCTTGCTGTAAAAGAATTTTGCGTAGCTCTGCACGTTCGTCGTCTGTATTTGCACTGCTCTGTTTAACTTTATCGGAAATCATTTGCATAACGTCATAATCGGCTTCGTCTGGTGTATTGTAGTTGTGAACATACGTATCTGTGAACAATGTGGAATGACAGTCTATGTTACGTGATGCAGAAATGACCTGTGTCCGATTAATTGTTTGTTCTTCTGCAGATAAAGAGTGCTGAAATTCTAATGCCAGTTGTACATTTTCATTCTTTAACATTAAAAAGGAATTTTGAAAGTCAATAATTGCGTCGTGTTGTACCAAAAAATTCGTACCTCAAATAACGTCTGTTGTCAATAACGGCACAATCCAAAAATTTGAGTGAAACGTATGACCTGCAATACAAAACGATAAGTGTGTCTGTAATTTTACATCTACTCCTTTACCAGATACTGCTCCTTTTACTTTAGTTTTGCCTAATGGTAACGCAGGATAGGTATTCTCTTTGTTACATTCGTTAAATGTTTCTTCATTTATAACTGACATAGGTGATCCAGAATCAATTACTGCTGAAAATGTGGATGATCCAATCTTTACTTCAATGACAGGGTGGGAAATGGTTTTTTATATAACTAGTTTTTCATGTAGAACTGTGTCTCGGATGTCGTCAAAAGCAATAGCCTTTTCGTAAACAAGATTCTGTGTGTCAAAAGTACTGTTTACGTCGCTGGAAGATGCAATCTGTACTGTATCTAGTCAAATTCTATCTGACGTGTTGTTATTTGTAGGAAGATGCTGTGGCATTTCGACTACTTGTACTGTCCTGTTACTTCGTCCTGACGTATTAGGTTCGAGATGATACCTACTGTCTGGTTCATTCATGATAATCTGTTGTTGTGGTTGATTCAGCTGCTGGTAAGACCGACTGTTACGCTGAAAATTGTGCTCATTACTTTTACGTCTGTCATGATAGTCATTGCTATACGGCGCGTTGCGATAGGAATTGAAAGGATGTGTCTTCTGCACGTAGTGATTTCCTTGTTGGTGTGCGTAACTATTTGGTGGAGCTGACGCTATACGTGTAGGCGGCGAAATGTTGAAGATTGATTGACCTTGTAGACTACATTGTTGGTTAGGTATGATAACCGGCTGGTTTTGATGCTGCTGTGGGGAAAAGCCTCTATTGTTGCCAAAATGTGTTTGCTGTTGCTGATAATTTTGATGATACTGATAATCAAAATTTTGTCTGTTATTAAAATTCTGGTGGTTGTCAGTCCTGGAGCGTCTATCACCTTTGCTATTGAAATAGCGTGGTTGAACGTAATGACTATATGTTTGTTGGCCTTGGTTATGATGTGAACAATTTTTGTTTATGAAAGAATAGTCTGATTGCTGAACTTCCAAAAGCTGTAAGAGATCTCTAAATGCCGAAATATTTTCTTTCTGCTGTCCTCTTAAAAGTGATTCTCTTAACGATCCTGGTAATTTAGAAATACACATTTGGATAAGTGGAGATTCACTGTATGGCTCACGTACGTCCTGGTTTTGTTGGACCATGTGTTCAAAAAATTGCGTGACAGTGGGAAAATTTGAGTTCTCATAATTCGGTAAACTAATTAATTGATCCTTGATTCCGCGCTGTGTCGTCTTCGACCAATACGCTGACAGAAAAGCATTTTGAAATTCTTCTACCGAGTAGCATTGTCTCACGATCGGTATCATACGAGTTGCCGGTTCGCCTTCCAAAAAACTGCAAATAAATTCAAGTTTGTTTTTGACGGGCCAAGTTGGTGGAAAAGCAAAGCTAAATTGTTGTATCCAATCCAAGGGGTGAATCTGTGTTCTGTCATTCCTAAGTACCTTAAATTTTCTCACGGATAGAAAGTACTTGTAATCAAAACTATCGTCTCTGAATGTCTGAACAGGTTCAGGATTGCATGAGAATCTATTTGTCTGCGACTGTTCGGAATCTAAGTCACGTACTCTCTGTAAATTACCTAAATTATACTGGCTGTGTGAGTGTGAGAAATGTTCGGAGAGTGGCGTATGCTGTGTCGTGTTAGAGGCAGAGACATTTCTCATCTCTGTCACTTCTTGCTGTAAAGACGACACTTTTCTATGCAATGTATTATTGGACGAACTTATCTCACTGATTGTCTGTTGTAAATTTTGGAATTTGGGTGTTTGATTGAAAGAAATTGGTGACGTATCGTCTGATTTGGTATCATTGTTATTTTAGATAACGTCAATACGACTGGCCAATTCATCAAATTTTTCAGTCAGTGCTTTTACCTGATCGTCATCTTTAGTGTCACAAACATTGATTTGTTTTTGGATTTTACTGGTGGATTTGTTCCATTTCTTAACGTCTGCTTTAATGGCATCGGGATCCTGTATTAATTCTAATTGTTCTAGTTTGTTGGTCATTGTCTGAAAGTCTACTGTATATTTATATTCCAAAGTCTGAATATTAGTATCTGTTTTTGTTTTTAGATCGGATATTTCACCATACAATTCAGTGTTCAACTGTTTAATAGTATTGATTTCGTCTGATACTGTAGCAATGTTGTTGTCTACGGATGTTTTCGCCTTCGTAAATAACTTACGCTTATCTTCCTGTCTCTGTGCGGTAATTGTTTCCATGACTTGTTTCTTTACTTTGTTCTGTTCCTGTATACATTTACGGTAACGCGTTTCACTGTTTTCTAGGTGGTGATTAAAACGTTCGTCAATTTGGCTCTTTTGTTGTTCAAAGTTCGTGTCTACTTTCGCATCCAGTGTGCGTGAAAGTTCTGATGACATAAATTTAAACTCGTCGCGTAACTGTGTTGCGTTTTGAGAACATTGTTTAGCGACTGCATTAATTTCATCTCTAAGTAATTTGGTTGTGGCTGCATGTGTATTACTTAATTCTTGTGCCACAGATCTAATGTCTTCACTACTGTTCCTGGCACAAGCCTGAATTTCCTCACGTAATTGTTCTTTAGTATCATGACATTGCATGCCAACGGCTGTAATCTGTTCACTAAGTTGTTTGAAATTGTTTTCTTGTTTTTCATTCGACTGTTTGAGATTTTCATTAAGTTGTTTGTTCGATTCATTAAGGTTGCCGTGTTTTTCATTGACTTGCAGTAATAATGCCATAACTTGATCCAACCCAAAATTAGCGACTCTATTTCCTGTGCTGTGTGATGATGTATCTGCATATGTCACGTTTTGTGTAACGATTTCGTCATTGTCTGATTCGTGAAGAGGTTTGCTAATCGGATGTGCTCTGTTACTCACTACATTGGAATCAAATAAATTTGACGCGTTTTGTATATATTGTTCACCTTCGTTAGAGACGTTTGTCTGTTCACTGTGTAAATTTTGCAAATCAGGTGTTTCAAAATGGGCAGCGTTCATTGTAACGGAATTTGCCGCGTCATCAATTTTCGTTAAATTTACAGTGGACACAACTGAATTTGTTTGCTCATCATTAGGATTAAAATCAATACTAGTGGTCGGTACGCACTGATTATCTGTAATTAGAGGATTATCATTATGACACTGAGTGTCGCTAGTATTATCGGTCAAATTATTCGAGTCGGCTTTGTCACTCATTGCCCATCGCGATGCACTGTTACCAGTTTTTCGCGGCATTTTCACAAATCAAAGCTAAGCACAAAATCAAACAAAAACAAAGCAAAAATGGAACAAATGCAATTACAACAAAGAGCAATAAATTGCCGATGATCTGTGAAAGAAAGAGTGACAAGTTAGTAAATGCGTTGCGCCAGATGCAATCTCCATTTAACATTAAGTAAATAAGAGCAGATATATGACTACTTCTCAGAAATTCACAAAGAAAATACGATCCTGGCCGGTTGTCGACAAGTGTAACCTCCCAACAGAAAAAATGATATTATATATCATTCAAAAATTCCGTAACCTACCAATAATACAATGTGACTAACCTCTCAATTAAATTGCGACTCACTTAAATAGCCTTTCAATAATTGACTGTGAATTTAAACTGGTAAATTTTGGACGCCAGCAGTGATGCGTCACGGCCCTGAAAATTCATTATGAGTAAATTGAAAAATCTTGCCTCGATTAGGTCGCCGGTTAACGCGTATATATCTGGTCCTATAAGAAATTTTTCTGGCGCAGCTCAGTGCAATGCTGGCAGATAGATTTGTCATGTATAGAAAGAAACAACTGATTTTTCTTTTCAATAATCGGGATGACCATGGACTGGAGAAATTAGTAAATTCTTTAAATTGAAATGAATGATTGTTAAAAGTTACTTTTTATTATTATTAAGAGTTTTTTTTTAAACGTTTACATGGGACTTGATATAACAATACTACATATGCGCGACGCTGCTTTTACCCTATGCTACAACGCTCAGGCACCGCCATCGCTCCCCACGACCGGCCCAGCCAACACGATACACCAGACTGCTAGCTACTACTTACTGCTGCTAACACACAGTTCCTACTGCTGACAACACTGCACTCTAATCTGAGATTGTCTTATAGCTTACATATCGCAGGCAGCGCGAGTGCAATCCATCGAAATTACATGTGCTCGAGTGCGCTAGTAACAAATTCTTTAGTCATGGACTTCTTACACTGTAGTAGAAAATACTAGACCACTACTCTCTATTGCAGGTCGCAACATACATAGAATTATCCGGTAAACGGGATGTGGCTTGCTACTGAAATAAAAGTTTTAACTTGGCAGTGTAAATTTTCAGGTGTATTTTTACGATTAAGATCACAGTTAATACTCCCAAGTCCGTACTAAGTGGCAACACAATGTAAAGTTCACACGCACACCACCACCACACACGTAGCCAGTTATGGTATTTACACCCGTTACCGAAGTTAATAGAGTTCACCGGATCGTTTAGTTATGAAAATCCTCGCTCAAATGTTGTGCACAATGCTCTACGCGTAATACCTGTTCCAGTCTTGGATCGGACAACACGCCACGCGGTTTTAACTAACTGTCAAAAGCAATAATTTTGATATTCCGTCCGAAATTCCACACGACTTCCACCACACCGTTCAGCTAAATACACTTAGTACTACTTTGCGAGCTCGTAATTAGCATTTTACCGCGATTTTACAGTACTTTCGTCGAAGCTGCTTTCAATGAGATGTTACTAGTTCGAACCCTCAGCCCCGACCCCCCTAGATCACAGCAGAGGCTTTGTTCCCAGCATAGATTTGCGCGAGCCTGCATTTTTCTGATTGGCTGATATCACATACAGCAAATCAGGTTGCAGTATTATCCCGCGCTAACCCGCGCTTTACTTGAACGACCAATCATAGTAAAACATTTCCTTCTATGGCAACTGCTAAATAAATAAATTTAGAAAAGTATAAAATATAAAATTACTTCTTCTGAAATCACCGATTAATTTGTGTTCTACTCACGATTTATTGGTACCATAAACTGACTGCACATTTAATTATAGTAAATCCCCTGTATAGTTTAACTGGTACTTCATAAATAAACAAAACAATTTTCATTTACTTCTGTTCTTCTTCACTCATTCAACACTCACACTGCTAATTACTACACTTATAAAACAATTATAATTATGCAAATACATTAAATATTAATCAAACATAACTTTACAATATTGTTTTGACTACGATTGCTAGTACTGTCCGTCAACTGCTGACCTCTGTCGCCTACTAGTACAACTACGCGCAGTTCTGTAACTCAGGTCCATGTCAGCTGGTGACATTTGTCAATGACTCATGCCTATAACGATATCGTCCTAACAAGTGACAGGAGCGATGCGAAGGCGCTACGCCTCAAGTACTTTTATTTAACGTGTGCGCGAGTACTGAAAAATGTATTACCATGATATACAGTACAAACTGTGAAACACGGGACAAGTATGGCATGCAACATGGCCGCTCGACACTCTTAGCGTACTCTCAGCTCTCCCGACAATGTCGGCATGGTTCTTGTCTGAGAGCTAGGCAAGCAGATCTCGAAAGATGGAAGCTGTTGTTTACGCGAGAGGTCTAAGCTTTCAGAGCACGACTACCTGACTGTTGCCCCACTCACGGACGCTGCTGGCGAGCTGACTCTCGAAGTTGTTATACGACACGTTTTACTCGCAAAAGCTATCTGAGGGTGAAAATTTCTCCCGCGTATAGCTAGTTTGACATCCAGCTTCTTCGTTTATTTATTGTGTGTCCAAATCTGTCTCCACCCACACTTTTGACCCTCTACCAAGGACATGATTCCCTGATGTCTTAAAAACACATGATGTCATCCTGTCCATTTTTCTTATCAGAGTTTTCGACATACTTCTTTCCCAACGATTCTGCGAAGAGCCTCCTCATTTATTATCCTATCAGTGCACTTAATTTTCAGCAACGTCCTATAACAACATACAGCAAACGTATTGATTCTCTGCATTTACTAGTTCCCACAGTCTACTGTTCAATACCATGCAATGCCTTGGTCCAGACATCCATTCTGTCTTGTCTTCCTGAAATTAAAGTTTATGTTTGATACTATCTAGCAGAGATGTACTCATATATATTGCGCTCGGCTGCTACTTACATATGCTTCGTCTGTGACGAGTTATTTTGGGCCCACATTTCCTTCACTTCACCTATTACGTACAGGGACACCGATTCTTTGTTCTTATTTAATCTGTTTCACAATACCTCTGCCGCTAGTTAAATTACGGTGAATCCCTACTCTACGCTTTTTTGACTGTTCATTTCACTCGGCACATCCGTAATTATTTCCCACTTTCTCTGAACCCACCAAATGTAATCAATGATGTCTTTTCAAGCCTAAATTAATCATTCTCCTAAGGGTTCTTATATTTCCGCTATTGCTTCCTCACTGTATAGTTGGAACAGTAATGGAGTTGGACCATATCCTCGCTTTATACTCTTTTAAATCTGATCACTGGCGTTTTACTTCCCCACTCATATTCTATACCATTGGAAAAATCACTGTCTTTACACATGACAATAGTGCATACAGACATTATGTCAATCATCGTACACTGGTACTTCTGTAGGAACCATCGGGATACATTAAGAGGTTTACAAAAGGTGTCTCATACTGCTACACGGGGTAGTATTTCTCGTAAGTAAGAGGAGCCTATAATTATACGAAATGTCCCAGAAATAGCACAGATATGGAGAGTTTGTTGACGGCTGTATTTAGAAGAAAATCGAGGATAGCACCCGTGTCGAGGAACGTCACCCAGCGAAGCTACCGAGCATTGTAGTTATAGGTGCCAATGCCTTCCAATAGGGCACCCCTTGGCAGTAAACATGATTTCTACCCACATGTTTTCTACTCCTGGCACCCTCTAAACTCACCAGTCTTACTCGATAGATAGGAGGAAAATAAACTGCAGATGGATATCCCTGCCTGACGCCATCCCCAAAGCAACAGATCATCGCACGATAGTAAACAAGGGCTGTCTACATAGCAGGTAGCTCTGTCTTCTCCACTGGCGATTACGGCATTCAGTCACCTTCACTGACTAAACTACTTTGCCTGATGCTACTAATAGCTTTATGGAAACAAGAACCAATTTGTTTTGTGTTACTTATCAAAAAATTGTCGCATACAGACAATAGTTACATCAGTGAAATATCCTCTTCTAAAATGTGTAATGCTATTGACAGCTCTGTGTAACTTGTAGTATTTCTACGTGTGTATTATTTACCTGGAATACATATCCCGGTCCACAATATCAATATCAGTTCCACGCGTAAATAGCATCTGAAAAATACGTAAAGATAATAACAGAGTACTTCCATGTCTAAAATATCTGTCAAAATACCTAGTCTATCTCACAGTTTAAGCTGTACTTGTTAACAACGATATATCAATCATTGTACTTCAGTTAGTGCAAGGCGCAATGGAACCACAAATTAAATATTTAAATATTTAAATTGTCTGAATCATTGTTCTATAACTGTGCGAAATACTTGTAAGGCAAAATAAAATGCGTGTCAAGTGTCACAATGTAAATATCTTTAGGACAAAACAGAAGAAAGAATATTACAGACAATAGTGCCAGAAAAATACAATCTACCGTACATGTATGTTGTCTTATGCTTGGCAGATGAAGCAGAAACGAAGAAAGAACAACTATACTCAGAGGTAAACACATCTACACTACAAACGTAAATTTTATTTCAGGGAAAGAACAAGGAGGCCAAGTAAACTTCCTAGAAATATCCATCACAATGAGAAGTAACATACACCCATTCAATATGTATAGAAAAAATACCACAAAAGACGCACCACCCAAAGCCTCAAACGCAGTCTGCTTTCAGATACAAATTACATGGATTAAACATGGTGCCGCTAGGCAGTCACAACTACAATAAGGAGTGAGAAATGTTAAATCAAATAGCAAAAGGCAACGGATACAAAGCCTCTAGCTAAGAAATAATAGAGTAAGATCCAGAAAGACACAAAAATGTAACAAGGTAAACAAGCACAGCAAAATACCACAGAAAACTAGGAACCCACAATACTCACCACAAAAATAGACATTAACAACACCACTGACACACAAATAGACACATCACCACAGCTGAACAGCCAGGTTGGTACACACTAACATACGGAAAGTAGCTGACGCACAAATTTGGTAATATCCTTAACAAAAAAGGAGCACAGATAGCTTACCAAAATAATAATTCAGTACATGAAGGCTTAACGATGGAGGACTACACCGACATACAAAAGATACAGAGTGCACATAAAATCCGGAAACACTTTCAATAATTTATTGTATAAGAACCAAACATTGTACAGATAACACACATAAGTCATTTAGAAGAGAAACCGGGAAGGTTTATTGTCGTGTATACGGCCACAACGTAGTTTGGTAATTTGCCGACAGTCAGCGCTATTCGCAAACGTGACGAGTTCTGGTGCGGAGCGAGCTGTTACATGACATTGCCTCCCGGTCATCAGATCTCACTTCGTGTGACTGCTTGCTGTGGGAACACAATATAGATATGGTGTATATACCGCCTCTACCACGTGATGTAGCAGAGATCCGGGAGAGAAGAAAACGGGAGGCGACTGCCACGGTCGACGATGCCAATCTGGAACGGATATGGCAAGAATTTCATTATCATATTGACGTCTTCTGGGTCACTCATGGTTCGCATATCAAATGATTAAAAAAAAAAAGGTCAGACTTTCTCTTCAAAATTCAATATGTGTGAGATCTCTACAGCGTTTAGTTCTTGTGCAAACAGTAATGGAAAGTGTTTCCGGAACCTATGTAACCCCGAATTTATATTCACCAACTAAAGCATCTACTAACACTAAAGGAAAACTTTTTAGGGTAATCTCAGGAAAGAAACATATAATAAAAGACCGAATGAACATCAGGAATCAAACGTTATTCACAAAAAAATTTATAGTAGACAAACATAACACTAAAGCAATCACGAAACAATATCTCATAAAGCACTGTACTTACTAACTCTTTGTTGCCCACCACAAGACCATAGTGAAGAAGCTTTAAGAAGATAATGATGTATCCAAATAGAAGTTAGGACATTTACCTTCCCTACACACACACACACACACACACACACATGCAGGCATGAGTGCATGCACACGCAAGATACATACAAAGGATTTGCAGACATTTCTGCTTACACAGAAAAGAAGACCAAAGACAAACGCACCTGGCAACATCGTAACAAAGTATACGAATTTTAAGTACTTTCATGGGACATGCATACAAAAATATATCCAGTGTCAGTGAAGTCCAATGTACTGAAAATTGAGACCTTATGTGCAGAAGAACAGTGGGAACGAAGTAGGAGGCAATAAATTGTAACAATTGTAATTTAATACTTTGTCATGGTAGTAATGTAAAACATAAGAAATTTTTATGATCTTGAAAAAAAGATATATAAGAAAGGTTCATTATTGCATTGACAGCTGAAGTGGCCGGTGAATTTTATCCCCCTCATTACTATTTAAGTTTCCCTTAATTACTCTGATTACACTCAAGCAATTGCATGTTTTTTTTTTGTTTTTTAGAAAACAAACCTCATGCTAGCCATTTTGATAGCCCATTTGTCCATTTCCCACTCTTCACTGGACTATAAAAATTCGAACATTTTACCTCAAATCAATAACAAAATTGATTACTTTCAAGCAAAGAAACCATTTTTTGCAAACTAGATGTTACGTTGGTCAGTCAAACCGCCCTTTTGTCTATTTGCTACTCTTTCTTTGCCTATGGTAATTCACACAAAAAAGCAAAGGGAAGCTTTCTCTTTGCTACGCTCAATCATCTGACGAAAAGTATTGTAAAAGTGTATTGTCCAACATTTTTACATATAAAATGAAGGTATTGTATATAAAACATATTTAAGTGCACAAACAATGTTCATGTCAATGTTATTAGCATGTCTACACAGTGGAGTAGCTATGTAATCAGCGCCCCAGGGCAAAAATGAAAGTGAGGCTCTATTTAAACTAAACTAATTACTTTACAGATGCTAAACTACTTTATCATCAGCTCCTTGCCACCCACTGCATGGCACGATAGGGCAAAGGTATTTACTGCTAAGTAAATTATTATGTGTAATGCAGCAGTATATATTTTATCGTACTTCCCAATAATATTATTAAAGTGAAAGTTTCTTCGATCGTTACGCTTTCACGCAAAAACTACTGGCTGAATTTGGATGAAATTCTACACACGGATAGAGTGCGATCTGAGTAGGTCATATGATACATAGATACGAACAAAAGACTGCTGTGAGGTAATTTCCAATGTTGGTCCATACTAGGGAAACGAAGCCGTGGCCACAAGCTAGTAAAAAATAAACAATGAATAAATATTACTCAGCCCCGAAAACGTGTGCCCTTGCCGCAAAGCACTCTGGGAATAGTCAAGTGAGGACTTGCGCGGCCGCGATGGCACAGTGGCACGGGGTGGCGGGGAGGCGGAATGTTGCCATTGCGGGTAACTCACTCTCGCTAAACCAGTGCACTGCGAGTCCAGTGTGCCATACCGATCAGGCTGATTTCGTTGAATCTTTGTTGATCCATTAGGGACTAGATATCATTTTTCTGTTAGTTGTTCGTGTAACCTCACTACAATTCATTTACAAGGGGGCGTTTACACACTGAGTATGCGGTTTGTTGGTGCTTACGATGATTGATACAGTTTACAGACACAGTGTTACAGGTGTCGCCCTGTCAGGATTTAATGATATCGGTATGCATAAATAGGCAGTGACTTATATTTTAACTTGTTGGTTCAGGTCATCAGCGTGTACCAGCAAAATAACTTAAACCCCCATAGATATTGTTAGGTCAATGTTGCCATACATCTTCAAATGAGATACATATAATACTTGAATACTGGTGATCATGAGGACTCTAGTATAATACTTTTGAATTCTGCATACTGTACTTAGATGCTATTTTGATATTTGCCAGTATAAGGCACAAATGGGTCAATACTACATTTTTCCCCTCTTGTGGAGGTTGCCCGCTATCATAAATTGCAAATGTGTTCAACATCACTTTATAGCCCCGTTGGGTTACTGTACTGTTCACCTATCGTTGCACTCTTGAATTGCCACTTAACCAGTTTCCATACTTGACGTAACATTGCATTTCCTTGACACTTAGCTGATGGGTATAAATTCATTATTGTTTGACTTTAGTTCGGCAAATATTCTGATCAGGTTTTAGGTACCGTGACATTTAGACCCATGCAAACAGTTCCCAATTCACTAAGGTCATTAGACAGAATATGATGACACTGGATGATGTACTTAAGATCCTGATAGTCATCCTATTTGTTACTACATCCAGCCTTAATGCAACCTTGAGAATGGTTTGACATGGTTATAGATGGTACCCTTAGTCATAGGGATGGTATGCCTTTGATTTTGAGGTTTATGTTCAGACTTATAGACGATCTCCCATATTTTTTTATTTCTTCTTTTCCGTTTTATTCGTTCGATTCCGCTTGGTTTAATCCTACATAACTGTATAGGTCTTATATGTAGAGAGGTAGAAATTTTTTTGTATACAAAAATCGAGAATCTTCTTTGTCACTATAAGGTAGACACCGTCGTTGTATTAATCCACTCAGCACAGTGCGAGGTGGTCTTACATTGGGGTTTAATGTAGTTCATATGGGGCTAGGTGTTTGATGATTTTTAATGTACGATTGCATTGGTTTAATTTGTGAATGCAATTGGGTTTTTAAGAAAAACTATTTTATGCTTCATATCGTTAATACAGTGGCAGCTATTTATCGTACCACACGTAACACTACTTAGGTTACACATATGTAACGTATCAATTCTGACATGGTTCTGTAATATTTTATTGTATTTTAATTTATTTCAGTATTTATTTATATTAGTTAATTACTGGAAAAAAAAATTCTTCCACTGGACATATGATTGTATGTAGTACATTTGATTGATGTGATGCATGGCCCATTAAAACTGTGTGGTACGGATTTGTGAATAATACCGTATATGTATGTTCATCTATTATGCTATATTCGAGTAAAACAGTGAAAACTATTAACAACAGCATGAAATAGGCAGAAGCATATTTGACCTGGTGTTACGTATAGTTTTTATGATATACAATATGTCCTTTTGAGCCACTATCATAGATAATATGATACCTGTCAATTTTTAATGTATGTTCTATATTTTTTTATAATACATTTTTTCTGCTCATTGTACAGGGCCCTGAAGATGGCATAAATGTAATGCCGAGACTGTTAGCATATAAGAAGTTCACAAAATAAATATCCACAGTAAATACGGCTGTTGATAAATTATTGTATCAAGAAAATAAATGATTTCGTTTAGTTCTACGATTTCCGATCGGTAATTGTCGGAAAGTGTTGGAGGCAGGGCCATGTTTCCATGGCTCTGATTGATTACAGTTAATAATTCAGATTTTATTTTAAAAATTTATTTTACGTTATTTTTCCGGCAGTAGTTCTATGAAAATCATCAATAAGTACCGTTAAATCTAGACTTAATGCGGTCTTCTTTCCCACCACTATCAGTGCCAAATGTAGGAGCCGAGATTGATGCTTTCTTCTTTAAATAAGTTTTTATCATTTTTAATTTGCTGAATAATCTTTTGGCTGCAGAAGTGACAGGTATTCTATAAAATAAAATAAAATTGTGGTAAGCTCTTCCTTAATGTCGTATTCTAGCACTGCAATTGCAGTTATAATATCCTTACATAACCGGTGAACAGTCTATCTCGGAGTCAGTTTAGGCGGAACTAGATGATAAGTATCAATAAATTGAAGTGAAAAATTAGGGCCTATTATATTAAAATAGTTACCTTATAATTAAAGACGTTTTTGTAACAAAGTTGCTTGATCTACGTCCTAAAGGATTGTGTTAAGAAATGAAATATTTGACAGACTACTTTCATGCCAGTGATACATGAATTTAACTGAGCTGTTATTGTGTATTGTACATTTTTGAATATAGTAACTTCAATTATTTCTTCCCTCTTCCGAAATCGATGTCAGAAGCTTGTACATCAATATGTTTTTTAATTCCGTTCGCCGTTTCTCGTGAAAAATGGTATCTATGTTATGTTTTTTGAGTAACACTGGCTTTGCACATAAAAGATTCGAAATCATTTCTATAAAATGTTAGTTTTGTTTTAGTATATTATAAAGCTTTACTTGCCACGTCTATACCGTGTTCACGTTTTTGTAAATTTTTGGATTTGATATTATTTAATATTTGGTACACAAATTCACAAAGAAATACGAGCTCCAAATTTAGCATTTTTTTTAAATACATTCTGCTTCGCCACGCTCATTCTTATTGGAACTCTTCAGTACTATTTCCGACAGTGCCTTCGTAATAAATTAAAAAAAAAACGAAGTCTTATTGCAGATTTCGTATTACCTCTGCTAGACCATCTACTCGGATTTAATTTGTTTTAGAGTGGTTTCTGATACACCAGCGAATTTCTACAGTACATCCCAACGCGTAATGCTGTTCCGGAAAAAGTTGTGTAAGTCTTGCATTGTTGCAAAATGAAAGTGTACTTCCATACAACTGCTAATAACATCATTTATCACTGAATTCAAATTGTGACTGCCGGAATGTACATGCTCCGCACTTGGATGAATATTATCAATCTGTATTTGTACACCATTACAAACACCATGCGTTACACTGGCCCCATCATAATCTTGACCCAAACACATTTTCAAATCAATATTTTTGTCAACAAAGGATACTTCTGTCACCTTCTTGACTAAATCTGTTGCGTCATGTTTGATGATTAGATAAAAGTCTAGAAAGAATTCTCTTACCTCTACATCGAGTAATTCTGCAATTTCCGATCTTGTTACTACTGCATTTCTCAGACCAGTGCTTAGATGATCTACCTTTAATATGTCCTTTGTTATTATGGCGAAAAACGGTGATGCTCTAATTTGTTCTGGCAGCTTATTTTCAAGTCTGTTCCCTAAGCACTCAATCATTTCATTTTCAATTGTTGTACTCACATATCTAGTAATCCCTACAAATCAAAAGGCGTGATTATGAAAAGGTTTTCGAATGTAAGCAATTGAGAATATAAAAAATAAAGCGCCAAAAATTTCTTAGAAGGGAAAATGGTTACGAAACTTCCCGGCAGATTAAAACTGTGTGCCCGACCGAGACTCGAACTCGGGACCTTTGCCATTCGCGGGCAAGTGCTCTACCATCTGAGCTACCGAAGCACGACTCACGCCCGGTGCTCTGGTAGATGGTAGAGCACTTGCCCGCGAAAGGCAAAGGTCCCGAGTTCGAGTGTCGGTCGCACACACAGTTTTAATCTGCCAGGAAACTTCATATCAGCGCACACTCCACTGCAGAGTGAAAATTTCATTCTGGGAACATCCCCCAGGCTGTGGCTAAGCCATGTCTCCGTAATATCCTTTCTTTCGGGAGTGCTAGTTCTGCAAGTTTCGCAGGAGAGCTTTTGTAAAGTTTGGAAGGTAGGAGACGAGATACTGGCAGAAGTAAAGCTGTGAGTACCGGGCGTGAGTCGTGCTTCGGTAGCTCAGATGGTAGAGCACTTGCCCGCGAAAGGCAAAGGTCCCGATTTCGAGTCTCGGTCGGGCACACAGTTTTAATCTGCCAGGAAGCTTCATATCATTCTGGAAAATGGTTACCTTTGGGCATATGCAAAATTTTTCGTAAAACGTTCTCATACCGGGCGACAAGCTGTGCAAAGGACAGAAATTTCGCGTGGTATACCTCCTCCTGAGTACAGTACTCTCGATATCCTCTGAAAGGCGGAGGAAATTTGCTACCATAAATGTGATATCGAAATCATTTTCCAAAATGTGACTTCTTCACGAATTTCACATTCAACTCCTTGTCGATAACATTCGCAAAGTTTGTACACAGCACGCGTTTCCGTATGGCCATTCGAGAAACTTCGTCCTTTAATTCTTTCTGATAGGTTCTTCCAGTCTCGATTACCCATACACCAGCAAGGTTGGCAGGTGGCAGCATCTAGAATTTTGGAATAACGGAGTCAAAAACGATTAACTGGTCTATACTTAGGAAATAAAGCGTAGTATGAAATTGAAAAACGCGTGTTGTTCTAGTGGGGATCTTTAGGAAATGGACATGAAAGCTCTAGCGGTCCCTGTTCAGAGTTCGATTTTTCCTTTATCACTCAGCGTCTTGTTCGTGAAGCTTCCGAAAGTCCCTTTTCGTGGAGTGTGTAGGTCGACGTTTCTTCCTGTGTTTCGTATGCCATGCAGATGTCGTCGACATGATCGGTGGCGCCGTCGTGGAAGGATGTATTTTTGTCTCTGGTTCAAATGGCTCTGACCTCTACGGAACTTAAAATCTGAGGTCATCAGTCCCCTAGAACTTTATTGGAAGGACACTTAGAAAATGTAACAGACCTACTAAAGGGACTGCCTATACCACGCATGTCCGTCGTCTTTTAGAATATTACTAGAATATTACTCTGCGGTGTGGGATCCTTACCAGATAGAATTGACGGAGTACACCGAAAAAGTTCAAAGAAGGGGGCACCCTTCGTATTATTGCGAAATAGAGGAGAGTCTGTCACTGAAATGATATAGAATTAGGGGGTTGACGTCATTAAAACAAAGGAGATTTTCTTTGCGGCGGAATATTCTCATGAAATTTAGATCACCGATTTTCTTCTCCGAATACGTAAGAATTTTGTTGACACCGACCCACAAATGGAGAAGCGGCCACTATAATAAAATAAGGGAAATCATAGCTGACACAGACAGATATAGGAGTTCGTTTTTCCCGCGCGCAATATGAGATTGGATTAATAGAGAACTGTGAAGGTGATTCGATGAACCCTCTGCCAGGCCCTTAAATGTGATTTAAAGTGTCCTTAGAGATGTACATTTCGAAGAAAAAGTCTAAAACTGTACAAGATAATAACAACTGGTTTCCCATGTGTAACAAGATGTCTCAAAAACTGTTTATTATTCTGTTTTCTAGGAGCCAAATATTTCTTTAATAAAGGGCCGTGTATGGCAACCGCTTGAACTACTACATATACAAGTGCGGGTCGGTCATCTGTTTTAGACACTAGCGCAGGCGAGGTATGACAGGGTTTTGCAATGAATCAGACAAAATTACTTAGTACAGTGGTCAGTGCTTCAGAAGTGCAATGAATGACTCTGTACGACGTTTTGAAAAAGAGTTTACGGTTATATGACTACAAGGTGCAACTGCGTCGGGCACTGAAACTGACGAATAAAACTCAGTCTGAATAGTTTACAGTGGACGTTTTACCCAAAATTGAGTCAGTTAACGGTTGTGTGAGAATTATTTTTTCTCCGGTCAGTCACTGTCTTGTATATCCGGCAAACTGCAAAATCATCACGCTTGTATATGGGAATCAAAGCATCCTGATGTTACATAAGAAGTGGGAAGAGCAAGACCCAAGATCAGTGTGTGATTCGGACGCATCCAGAATCAGATTATTTGTCCATTCTTCTCAATGAGTTTATCTCAAACCTTCATGTTTACCTGGATTTAGTAAAAGAATTTTCTGTGTAAAATTTTGAAAACGTTGTATCTGACGTCGTGTTGCAGACGGATAGGGGCATCATGTCACTGGTTCTTAAATGTCCGTCAGTTTCTGGATGAAAAGGTCCCAGACTGATGGGCTGGACGACATGGTCTAATTCATTGGCCCCTACGACCACCTGCCCTCACTCCGCTACACGCATTGGATTTTGTGAAGAATTAGGGGTCAGGAATTCCTGACCAAGAACTTGAAGGTATGTGTTGACAGTGCATTCGAACATGCCGTCTCGTTGTTCCTAAACTGAACCAGAGAAATAGTGTTATGACTGTACTGTGTCCATACCACAAGTTGTGTACCCACTGTCACTTATAAATGAGCGAACAAAATTTTATCAGTTATCTGGTCATATGTGAAAACCAGTTGTTATTATATCGAATGGTTTTGAAGTTATGAAAGCTGCCTCTCTTTCTCGCCCTCCCTCCCTCCATCCCTCTCTCTCTCTCTCTCTCTCTCTCTCTCTCTCTCTCACACACACACACACACACACACACACACACACACACACACACACACACAACACACACACACAGAGAGAGAGAGAGACTGTACATATTGTGTGGGGTGAGTTTGCGCTCCCGCGTTTGTATAGAAGCGAGCTCGCGCCTGCCGGAGGCCCTGCACGGAAACAAAGGAAGACAGCTGCGTTGTTTCCGAGTTAGCTAATGAATAATAATGCGCTCTGCTGGCGAGTGGTATGCAAAGTGGCTTACATGAGCTGAGTAATGTGCTAAATGAAAAGCCACAGTTGGGCTGTGTTGATATGCAGACGTCGTAACTCAGCGCTGATAATCGTCCTTTTGATAATATTATTACTCCTGCCTATCCCAGCCCCTCATGTCTGACGCTTTTTGCCAGAGTCTAGCAATCTAGAAGATATTCGAACTTCATTGAGTGGTACGAGCGAGAGGACTACACGAACATCGATGTTCATTAGGATATATGAATTCGACTTGCATCAGTTTTCCCTTGTACTATGTCTTCCTTACTTCTGTATCACTTACCAGAAGTTAAAAGACCTTCCCACACTGAACCAGTGGAACATACGTACGAAAATGCCTGGATTCAGGTGCCACCAGTCCCTTGAAGACTGACAAGGGGAGGCCGCCAATTGTGAAATTCTGATTCGATTCATACTGCGCATAATAAAAGCTCATGGCCAGAGGTGTAATGTGGCAAAGCACCAAGATGCACTTCTCAGCCGTTGTCGAGAAAACCGAGTTAAAAGAAACCGTTGCGGTGAAATACTCTCTACGATTAACAGATTTCTACAGCGTCGTGGCGCAGCGGTAACCGCTCGGGTTTGTAATCCGAAGGTCGCCGGATCGAATCTCGCGCCATTCTACCTTTTTTTTTAGTATTTGTTTTTTGTAATTCAAATGTGTGTGTATATATATATATATATATATATATATATATATTCATATATATATATTAATTCCCGGCAATCAGTTGCAACAATTATGCATATAATAAGTTGTTGAAAGTCGTTTGTCGTGGAAAACCTGACGACTTCGAATATCATTATGTTTTCCGCAAATAAAGTTGTATTTCACAAATGTTATTAATTGTCTTCATAATGTTTACCACGTATAGTTAACGGAAGACGTAGAAACGATATTTCGAAACGAATACGTATAGCGTAAGTAAAACGTTCGAATTAGAATAGAGACCCCACGAACACAAATTTGCTGTGGCAGGTATGAAATATAAACTTCGTTACTCGCTCGTTACACTTGATGGACAGATGTTGAATGGGCCGAAACGAGCCGCCGCATAACAGCGTATTTGCATGTTAACTTCGAAAGAAGGTAGATGCGGTCCCTAGCGCAACTTATAGCATCGTTGAAAATCAGTGCGGACGTGAGAGTTTTGGTACACCCTGTTAAACAAACGGAAAAATGGAGGAGGTACAATTGGAGAGCTATCCACCTTCTCCAACATGCATAAGCAATTCATCATTAGTTTATATATATTAATCACAAAAAACTAATAATGAAAAAAAGTTGCATGGTGCGGGATTCGATCCGGCGACCTTCGGATTACGAACCTAAGCGCTTGCCTCTGCGCCACGCCGCTGTAGGAAATCATTGATCGTAGAGAGTATTTCACCGCAACGGTTTCTTTTAACTGTCGATTTTCTCGACAACGGCTGAGAAGTGCATCTTGGTGCTTTGCCACATTACACCTCTGGCCATGAGCTTTTATTATGCGCAGTATGAATCGAATCTGAATTTCACAATTGGCGGCCTCCCCTTGTGAGTAGGAACCCTGTGAATGCGACGTCGCAAGTCCGATTTTTATTAAAGTCTAATTTGAAAGTGTAGCGTTAACAGTTATGTGACAAAAATCATTAGTTGCTAATGACTCACCATGAGACAAAGTCCACGAGGTGAAGTGATCAACCTTATAGGGGTATTTATATCACACTTCGCTAAACGCACGTCGTCGAATTCAAGATATATTCAAAGAAAACGACTAACTTACTTCATAAAAACCGAATCCATAATGGTGCGCTACATTGACCACAAAGATTGCCGCCATGCTGATCGAAGGCGAAATCCTTGGGAACTACAAACCGTGCTGGTCGTTCAGCTAGTACCCACCATTAAAAAATGCATATAGAATAATGTTGGAAAAAGAGGGTGCTGAGAACTGATGGAATGTGATGGCATACGACCGAATCCGAAATACTCTGTGTTGTGGATTGGCAAGAGAGCCAACCCACTATGAGAGGAAGCCGAAAGGCACGCGTTTTAGCTCACGAAGGCTGGCGTGAGGTCTGGAACAGGTCAAGGAAATGAGACTAGCAAAGAAAGGACGTAGCTGTGGAATACTTAACTTTAATCCATAAATGGTGAACTTCGCTCTTGACGGTATATGTTTTACAGCATCAATAGTAACTGGTAATGGCGCCTTGCTAGGTCGTAGCAAATGACGTAGCAGAAGGCTACGCTAACTATCGTCTCGGCAAATGAGAGCGTAATTTGTCAGTGAACCATCGCAAAAAAGTCGGCTGTAAAACTGGGGCGTGTGCTAGCAAGTCTCTCTAGACCTGCCGTGTGGCGGCGCTCGGTCTGCAATCACTGATAGTGGCGACACGCGGGTCCGAAGTATACTAACGGACCGCGGCCGATCTAAAGGCTACCACCTAGCAAGTGTGGTGTCTGGCGGTGACACCACACTCTGTCATGTGTGTTATCGTGAAAGTGGCTATCTTAAAAGCCGTAATTGCAGATGTGCAGTATTACGTTTAATACGCAAGGAAAAAAAAAAGCATCCAGAGGCTGAATTTGTACAGTGATTACAGGTGGTATGAACATCAATGTCACGCACTTTTCAAGGGGGATTGTCTTCTCTGAAGGAGTACGATTTTTATACTCATACAAAGAATCAAGCGAAAGCAAGTTACGCTTCCCACGCCCGGGTTCCCGGGTTCGATTCCCGGCGGGATCAGGGATTTTCTCTGCCTCGTGATGGCTGGGTGTTGTGTGCTGTCCTTAGGTTAGTTAGGTTTAAGTAGTTCTAAGTTCTAGGGGACTTATGACCACAGCAGTTGAGTCCCATAGTGCTCAGAGCCATTTGAACCATTTTTGAAAGCAAGTTATTATATACGAATGTGGTAAGGCATTGATACTAGTTAGTCTTGATAAAACTCTTTGGTACTTCTAATTTACAGTGTCTCATAGGCATTCCCTCTTCAATCCCGATTCAAAAAAATGGTTCAAACGGCTCTGAGCACTATGGGACTTAACTTCTGAGTTCATCAGTCCAATAGAACTTAGAACTATTTAAACCTAACTAACCTAAGGACATCACACACATCCATGCCCGAGGCAGGATTCGAACCAGCGACCGTACCGGTCGAGCGGCTCCGGGCTGTAGAGCCTAGAACCGCTCTGCCAATACGGCCGGCAATCCCGATTCATCAGAGTTGAAAACAAATTCATAACTGAAAATGGAATAAATTTTGTTTATCTCATCTACAAATTTTCGGGCCGATTCTGCAGACTGCTGTGCATCGACAAGCCGAAGTTTATTTTGAAATTTCGTTATCATATGTCTTCTAATGTTGTAGCTCTGTTTGAAGTAATGCAACTATCCGCTGCTTCCCTTCAACTCGCTGTAATCCATGTCGTTCGCAATTTGATGTGGATAGCGTAATACATCACTATCATACATATCGTATAAATTGTACCGTGCATCCGAGCATTCTTGGAACGTGCAAATTTGTAATTAGTGCTCCTCGTCCTCGCTTGAATATCTGTAGTTGCTCTTATGCACTACTCCGTCATACTGCTGCGGTCTTATTGGAAACCTATTGATAAATATTTTTTGCTATGCTGCTTATCATCTTCCATGTCCGTAATTATGTTTTGTACTAGTTCCTTGGCTAACGATTCACCTTTACTACGTTTCCTTGGATACGGGTTTTGTTGCTCCCTGTCCGACAGGTATGATGAACTACATCGACAACTGTTTCAATATCACTTTCACTTGTGAAGTGCGCATCGTCATCATTGTACTCATGTATATTGACTACACAGTCGAGCGTATACGACACCACATATTCCACTAACTCATCTTGCAGAAACGTTAATACAGTGGAAAATTGTTTAACGAGCACCTCCCATAATGTGCACTTCGCAAAATGAGCAAAACAAATTAAAAAAAAAATACTCGCTTGACGAATGATGTTTCGCCTAATGAGTGACGACGATTTAGTGTGACGTCACCAGACGTTCGCGCGCGGTGGTGGATACGCTCAATAATATGAACACCTTTGTTCAAAAAATGTTCAAATGTGTGTGAAACCCTACGTGACTTAACTGCTAAGGTCATCAGTCCCTAAGCTTACACACTACTTAACCTAAATTATCCTAAGGACAAACACGCACACTCATGGCCGAGGGAGGACTCGAACCTCCGCCGGGACCAACCGCACAGTCCAAGACTGCAACGCCCTAGACCACTCGGCTAATCCCGCGCGGCTGAACACCTTTCATTTTCGGTAGCAGCATATCAACAATGTCTCATTCTGGGTTTAGCCATCTTTCTGTTATCGTCTTAGTGCAGCTTGTGATCTCACATGTGTCTAAACTTGTGTTAGCACAGTGTTTTTTTTTTTTTTTTTGCTTCAAATTTTAGTACCTTCGAAGATATGTCCCCAAAGATAAAGCAGCAAGAATACGACCATAAGAGAAAGAAAATGACCTTAGAAAGGAAACATAAAATCACTGAAACACGCCAACATAGTGTGAGCGTTGCAGATCTGGCACGCACATACATTCGATCTACAATTTTTTGCATTATCCTCAAGAACAAGGACAAGATTAAGGAGATAGATGCTTCAAAGGGAGTGATAACAATATCTAAATATCTGTTCCATGTTCTGGAAGATATCGAAAGGTGCTCCTTACATGGAGAAATGAAAAACATTTGCAAGGTGACACTGTTAACGAAAATATCATTGTGAGAAGGCGAGAATGATTTTCGCAGACCTCGTTAAGAAGACGCCAGGATCATCAACGGCCAATGAAGTGTTTAAGGGAAGCCGTGGGTGGTTCGAGAAGTTTAAGTGAAGAACCAGCAACCGGCCAGTGTGACCGAGCAGTTCTAGGCGCTTCAGTCTGGAACAGCACGACCGCTACGATCGCAGGTTCGAGTCCTGCCTCGGTCATAGATGTGTGTGATGTCCTAAGGTTAGTTATTTTTAAGTAGTTCTAAGTTCTATGGGACTGATGACCTGAGACGTTAAGTCCCATAGTACTCAGAGTCATTTGAACCATTTGAAGAATCAGCATCCACAGCGTTGTGAGGCACTGTAAAATAGCCAGCTCCGACAGAAATGCAACAGAGAACATCATCAGGAACTTCAAGGTACTCATAGATTTTGAGGTTTACCTGGCTCAACAGATTTTCAATTGTGACTGGATGGGTCTATTCTAGAAAAAGATGCCGAGGCGTACCTTTATAACAGCAGAGGAGAATGCACTGCCCACTCACAAGCTAACGAAAGACCCTCTTACACTGCTACTCTGTGCCAATGCAAGCGGCGATTTGAAAATGAAACCTCTGAGTGTTTGCCATTCATATACTCCACCAGCCTTTAAGAAGTGTAAAGTCCAGAAGAGCAGGTTACATGTGATGTGGAGGTCCAATAACCAGACTTGGGACTAGAAGTGGATAACCATGATATTGGTGAGCTTGTGGAAGATCACACGTGAAGTTAATTGAGATTTGATCAATGAGGTGTTCGGTGTTTCGGTGGGAAAATATTCTTGCGATCTGTCTGCTACTCTGTGTCTTGCTTGTTATGGACAACACTCCTGCCCGTTTTTCAGGCGCACAAGACCACCTCCTTGATGAATATCAGTTCATCAACATGAATTTCTACCTCCCAACACCCCTCCGTTATTCCAGTCTATAGACTAGGAGAATATTTCTAACGTTAAGAAGCTCTGCACTAAGCACCTTTCGAGCATTGCGTAGAGTTCTCTGAAGCTGCCGATCCTACTCTCAGAGAGTTTTAGAAATATTCTTCGACACGTTGCCTGCGTCGAGATGATCGAAAAGGCGTAGGAAGAGGCAACCGAGAGAATTCTCTGTTCTACTTGGAGGAAGTTTTGGCTGGAGTTCGTTGTCGAATGTGACTCTGAAGCACCTGAGACAGTGTCTGTGGTCAATAAGATTGTTTTTTGGCCAAGAGCATGGGACTAGGAGTGGATGACAATGATATCGGTGAGGTTCTGGATGATCACAGCGAAGCAATGACCAGCGAAGGGCTTATGGAGCTGTAATGTGTTCACAGCAGGAAATCGTGGAGAGGATGTCTCCAGAGGAGGTGGAGGAGATAGTAAGAGCAAAGCGGAAAACTTCTGGCGCAATAAGGGAAATTCTGAAACCATGCGAATGGGTAGCATCATACATTGAAAATCATCACCCTAATAGTGTGGGTGGTACAAAGTTGACGATAATGCTGCGTCGCATTTTCCCCAAGTGTTGAAGTGTTGGCAGGATTAAAAGGCTATACATAACTTCATGGTAAGTAAGAATAATTTACGTTTCGTGAATAATAAAGTACATAATACCGTACGTATAATTTTCTTTGGAAAGTGGCATGAAAAAGATTAAACGTTTAGTACTTTTTCTCCCCGGAACGCATAACCGTATTTTACATTAATTTATAATATACGGGACAAATTGTTTCCCTTAAGAAGCGTTTCGCATTACAAGTACGATTACGGAACTGATTATGCTCGCTATGCGAGGTTTCACTCTATTTCATCTACCACTTATTTCTCACTCTGCAAAATTCCTTGGGGTCCTTTCTGATGAAATGTCAACTATTGTTATTAATGCAATGCAATGTTGGTCTTGTTTGTCGTTAACATTGCTCTGCTCTGTATCAACACCACTAGCGCTGTCTGAAACTCCACTTCTTTTCACGTTTGTCAGACATCAGAAGAGCACCCTGTGGGTGCGTTAGCGTCTCTAGAATCAGTGACTGAGGTTAGCAGTCGACCCTTATTCTAGATCAGACAGAGCACATTGGTGTTTATCTGTACACAATTTGTTTGATCGCAGAATTATTGACAAAGAAGTACACGAATTTACATAGGGCGTGACGTGACAATGTTAGGATAGTTGTCAAGATAACGCATTACGTCCTGTTTAGCCGAAATAATACTGAACACAACAATATCAAATTTAAATAGAAGGTTCTCTACAAGATTACTATTACCACAAATCATCCGATTCCTTACTATTTAGGATGACAATCATGTCTATGGAGGATGGTTAGTTTTCTGTGAGAAGATGTGCAAAAGATTATTCAAGGTTGCAGTTTACAGCTCTGCTAGCGGCATTTGCTTTAGCTGAGATGAGCTGTTGGTTGCATTTCTGCTCTCACCCTCTGAAAATCCTATGAGAAGCTAATCAAAATCTATACTGATTTTATCAGCTGAAACTGAGCTATGCTTCTTATTAGGCGAGAAAACATGCACTCATCCCTAATCTGGAAATATGGCGATATACATGTGCATAGACGCAGCAACATGTATACTACAATGCCCTCTTAGTACTCGCACAAACAATTAACTATGTGGCTGTTTCGTTTCTCTGCTATCGGAGCTCAACGACTCTTCAACTTGTTTATAATTAAATGTCAGCCAAAGTGAATGCAGCGTTCACACAAAAATTCGCTTTTGGAATCGTACAGATCGTGATGCGCCCTGTTCTGCACTTGACGCTGGTTCAGAGGAGAGTCCCCGAAGTTTTCGGTCTTGCGTCTTTCGTAGCAAACTGTACCCCACCAGGGTCCTTTGGTGCTTCACGTCATGGAATTTTCAAACCAATCGGGGCGTTCCTTTCATCTTGTGGAAACTACCTCGGGCAATCCTAAAGGGCCTACCTTGAAACTGCGCCGAAATATCGCCACTTATACTCCTTCCTAGTTTATTTCCGCCAATCGGATATTTTGTGCCTGGTCCTGATGCCTAAAAGCTACACTTGTAACTCGTACATTATGAGAATACCGTCAGTATTTCACGTGATCAGCTGCTTCGCTGGTCTGTTGGCATCCATCTGGAAATTCCCCAACGCAGTATTCTAAAGATATGAAATGAAATGTCGTGTGACGAGGGCCTCCCATCGGGTAGACCGTTCGCCTGGTGCAAGTCTTATGATTTGACGCCACTTCGGCGACTTGCGCCTCGATGGGGATGAAATAATGATGATTAGGACAACAGAACAGCCAGTCCCTGAGCGGAGAAAATCTCCGACCCAGCCGGAAATCGAACCCGGGCCCTTTGCATTGACACTCTGTCGCGCTGACCACTCAGCTACCGGGGGCGGACTAGTATCCTAAAGAATTTCTCCATAGCATGCAACGCTGGCCCCCTACCTGGTCTCCTGGCAGCCTGGCGCGTGCGTTACCCTGTGGCTGCGGGTCGACAACACATTTTTAGAAGTGTTCCAATGTACTCGGACTGTGAAGGTGCAACCCGCGTCTGCCTCCAAAATAAATCGTTTCCTCCAGCAGCTTTTTTTCACCTTTTACTCATTGACATGCAGGCTTTGGATCTGCTGTGTTAACACCATCGAATCGCGTGTCATCCCTTTGGATTAGATACTGTACATTTTGATAGGCAATTCTGCTTATAATGTCAGGTGACATCTTCTTGTTACAACATATAAAATGTCTCATGTAAGGTGCGAAATTGACCTTCATTCAGTTTGCCACCTTACAACTGTAGCTATGTTGTCTGTTTCTCATCGATTAAGCAGTTTATCTATGATCCATAGCATCATGCTGTGTTCAGCATTGGGTACGTCCAGCCACACCCCTACTGCCATTAGCAGGCAATATTGTGGCTGAATAGTAGGGAATGTGTAGGATGTCGAATGCTGTAAATATCACTGGCCTTTTAATACCACACAATCAAGGTATTATTTGTGAGAATCATGTTTCAAGCTAGGAATCAGGTAAATCGACTGAAGAAATCAATGGAAAAGGCAGTCTGCTACGAGACACTCTTAATATTTAGTAAACAAGTGATGTGTACTTTTCATCAGACAGCTATATCATTGAGTCTGAGGGATATCCTAATCATTGTCAATCTATCCATTCAACTTCTTAGTCATTATCCTTAATTGCATAAGGCAAGCAACGTGACGAAAAACGGATATCACTACTATCGTTCCACATCTATGCCTAACAAAAATCACTTATATACCCTGTTGATATAGGAAAAGCATCTTATGAACGAAATAAAATACGAAAATAACTTCACATAAAACTCAGTCAATAACATTTGGTGAAAGATTTTCACTGAGGATTATGATAGTAGTTAATTAAAAAACAATTGAACAAGCAAAATGTTGCAACTACCGTGGATCTAAAATATCGTATGAATATGAAAAAGATTACAAATTAGGATGAGTAGATTAGGAATGGAACAATCCATGGAACTAGATTTGTTTTTGGAGAGGGACCACCTCGAGCAAAACACAATTTTTATTATTCTCATGTCCCTGACGTGTTTCACTGAAGTTTCAGTATCGTCGGTGGGCTTTTATCATCTTTCTTCTTACCACATCCTGTGGTTTCCTTGGATTTTTATGTTTTTTGTTGCAATTGTGTTCTTTCACAGTTCTCCAGTTAAAGTTATTTACTCCAGATCTTTACAGTAACGATAATACGGAAACCAAAAACGGAAAAGTGTGAAAGGAAACAAATGCAATAAAAAACATAGAAATCCAGGAGAACAACAGTATGTGGTAACAAGAAAGATTATAAAAGTCCACTGATGATGCTGAAACTTCATCGAAATATGTCTAGGAAATAAAAGATAAAAAATGTGTTTTGCTAAAGGCGGATCCTCTCCAAAAACAAATCTGTTTGTAAGCAAACACAGACAGATCAGATTTAACCTTAAAAATACTGATTCATAGAAAAAGCACAAAACAACAAAAGGATCACCACTGAAATGTTATAAAACAATCCTATTGCCGACGTTATGACATGGAAGTGAACAGTGGGTATTGAGTAATAGATTAGACATTTTCGATTATAAAGGCAACAGTTTCGTCTGGATGGTAAACTTTTCACGTCGAAAATACTTCTGTTTTACACACTTGAAATGTAGTGGCACGTAACTGAGGAAAAAGAGAAGAACATCCGAGATGGCTTTCGTATCCCAACCCATGGGGTGCCATGGCTAGTACAAAAAGAAAGAACAAGACTGCAAGATCTGCCATGAGCACGTTACATCATATGAGTAAATCAAGAAGCGATACGAAATCGTTAGGTCAAGTAAAAGCAGTGTTAGGGCAGCCGAATGTATGACATGTCGGGAGAGTTCAGAAAACGTACGATGTGTCTGTGAAAGAAGTCGCACAGAAGGCGCTAGGCAACTAATTGTAGTATACTGTTAGGATTCCTAGAATGAAATTTTCACTCTTCAGCGGAACTGAAGCTTTGAGGACGGATCGTGAGTCGTGCTTGTAGATATGTTGATAGAGCACTTGCCTGCGAAAGGCAAAGTTCCCGATTTCGAGTACCGCTCCGACACACAGTTTTAATCTGCCAGGAACTTTTATACCAGCGCACACACCGCAACAGTGTGAAAATTTTATACTGGAAACATCTCCCAGGCCGTGGCTGAGCCATGTCCCCGCAGTATCCTTTTTCCAGGAGTGTTAGTTCTGCAAGGTCTGCAGGAGAGCTTCTGTGAAATTTGAAAGGAAGTAGACAAGATACTGGCGGAATTCAAGCTGTGAGGAATGGTTGTGAGTTATGCTTGGGTAGCGAAATTGGTAGAAGGGCACAGGTCCCGAGTTCGAGTCTTGGTCCGGCACACAGTTTAAATCTGCCTGGAAGTTTCATACTGTTAGGTGTTTGCAGTCGTTATCGGGTAGGCATGACAAGAAGCACGGACCGGGTTGAGGGATGCGGTATTAGGATCGTAATACCAATAGTCTTTTCGAAACCCATCTCTAACAGGAATACTTGAATAGCTTAAATCGACATCTTTCAAGAAAGACGACGCAGTTGTCACAGAATCCTGGTGGAAAAACAGAACCTTTATTCGAAGCAGACAGTGCAGCTATTAATGCAGCCACTTTCTTTTATCTCCCTCAGTGATTATGAGAATACTGGGTGTTGTGTTATGTCCTTAGGTTAGTTAGGTTTAAGTAGTTCTAAGTTCTAGGGGACTGATGACCATAGATGTTAAGTCCCATAGTGCTCAGAGCCATTTGAACCATTTTTTTGATTATGAGAATAATACAAGATAACTTAGGCCCAGCCAGTGTACAGAGAGGTTTGCAGACAGTAATATTTCTTCGTTCTGTACGAAATACGACAGAACACTGATAATAGTGATAAGTCGTTCCCTCCGACGTGTTTCCCTTCTGGACAGCCGCGCGCGTTTTCGTGCTCCTTCGGGGCCTCGAGGAATCTTGCTGGCCGCGGATAGAATACCCCCGTGCGCTTAATGACGAGAGTCGTTGTGCGGGGCAGGCTGGATGTGGCTTTTAGGTTGTTTTCCACATCCAACCACGTGAATACTCGGCTGCTATCGGCATCACCTTTCAGTTACACTATCAAACTTATATGTAATAACACAAGACGCAGAATGGTGTGGTACACGAATTCCGTCCCTTGGGCAGAAGAATGCTACACGACCAGACCATGCCAGTCCAGATTAATAGAACTATCCTAGGAAGACATGTGGTAAGGCCATGAAACAGGAAGGTACCAACCTCCCTCCACCACGAACTGAACGGTACAGTTTGTGATGCTCAGTATTTACATACACGTTGATGTGTATGTATGTATAGAGTAGTCGAGACAGAGTAAGGTGAGCCTGTTTCATACAAATCTATATTTTACATGAAATTCAGATTATACAAGATATCTTCTTTAACATACAGGGTGAGTCAAGTGGAAACGTAGGCGCTTTGAGTGCGTGGTTCTGAACGAGAAACTCATATGAACCAGGGCTGTTGATAAATCATCGATAATTTGTTAATTTTCTAGAAGTAACGATATATACCAGCGGTACTTTCCCACGATTTATCGATATATCATTATCAAAAGGGCAATGTCGAATCCGAATATATTTTATTTTAAATTAAATTTTTTTTTCGCAATTTTCGGTATACATTAGAAGTTGTTCTTTTGAAATTGTATTTGGATATAATTTTACTTTCACTGTGTGAGGGAGTGTTATTACTTTTTGAGCTTTCATTACGTCCACTCTGTCTATATGACTTTGTGAAGCAAGCGTACGGGACATAAAAGAAGAAAACCTATTCTACGGCAGGCGGCTGGGAGAAGGTGGCAGTGTGAACGGCATGACAAGATATCCGAAGCGAAGACACAGCACACCAGTTGCGTTAAAGTGTGCTGTTTCTTCACATTGACATTCTCAAAAACAGTTGCTGAAAATGATGAACGAAAATCTAATTGACAAGACTGGTCGTTGCGGTGGGAGCAGACTTGTGAGGAGAAATGCTGACGTAGTTGGCGCTCGGCGTTACCAACAGAAACTGCAAACGTTTAGCTTCACCAAGCCATTTTGACAGTCCAGCTGCTAGATCGGTGGCGTTTGCAGAAATGAAAAAAACAGGGAATACGACATGAAGTGTCCTAGACAAATCCTATACGAGGCGAAACCGAACGATGAATCCATCACATATATTTTATTGTGCCCCTAAGATGCAGTTACCATTGTTAGCAAAGTAGTTATAGCCAAGCTTGAACATGCATCGTTTTCCTTTCAATTCTTGCTCTATGGATGATAGGCAGATTGCTGGCTTATTAATGTACATAATATCTGGTAATGAATCAATAGTCCGCAGCTCGTGGTCGTGCGGTAGCGTTCTCGCTTCCCACGTCCGGGTTCCCTGGTTCGATTCCCGGCGGAGACAGGGATTTTCTCTACCTCGTGATGACTGGGTGTTGTGTGCTGTCCTTAGGTTAGTTAGGTTTAAGTAGTTCTAAGTTGTAGGGGACTGATGACCATAGATGTTAAGTCCCATAGTGCTCAGAGCCATTTCAACCATTTTTTTTAATCAATACTTAAATATACATTTCTGATATCGGTGGAATGTATACAATGTGCAGACGACATTTTTACAGGCGGCTGCGTCGGGATTTCTCTCGCCGATATATCGATAGCCTTTTTGGTATATCGGGAGTGAATAATAATATTGTTTTAAGTATTGATAGGCAGGTAGAAGCGGACCTCGGGGAAGATCAGTTTGGATTCCGTAGAAATGTTGGAACACGTGAGGCAATACTAACCTTACGACTTATCTTAGAAGAAAGATTAAGAAAAGGCAAACCTACGTTTCTAGCATTTGTAGACTTAGAGAAAGCTTTTGACAATGTTGACTGGAATACTCTCTTTCAAATTCTAAAGGTGGCAGGGGTAAAATACAGGGAGCGAAAGGCTATTTACAATTTGTACAGAAACCAGATGGCAGTTATAAGAGTCGAGGGACATGAAAGGGAAGCAGTGGTTGGGAAAGGAGTGAGACAGGATTGTAGCCTGTCCCCGATGTTATTCAATCTGTATATTTAGCAAGCAGTAAAGGAAACAAAAGAAAAATTCGGAGTAGGTATTAAAATTCATGGAGAAGAAGTAAAAACTTTGAGGTTCGCCGATGACATTGTAATTCTGTCAGAGACAGCAAAGGACTTGGAAGAGCAGTTGAACAGAATGAACAGTGTCTGGAAAGGAGGATATAAGATGAACATCAACAAAAGCAAAACAAGGATAATGGAATGTAGTCAAATTAAATCGGGTGATGCTGCGGGAATTAGATTAGGAAATGAGACACTTAAAGTAGTAAAGGAGTTTTGCTATTTAGGGAGTAAAATAACTGATGATGGTCGAAGTAGAGAGGATTTAAAATGTAGACTGGCAATGGCAAGGAAAGCGTTTCTGAAGAAGAGAAATTTGTTAACATCGAGTATAGATTTAAGTGTCAGGAAGTCGTTTCTGAAAGTATTTGTATGGAGTGTAGCCATGTGTGGAAGTGAAACATGGACGATAACTAGTTTGGACAAGAAGAGAATAGAAGCTTTCGAAATGTGGTGCTACAGAACAATGCTGAGGATACGGTGGGTAGATCACGTAACTAATGAGGAGGTATTGAATAGGATTGGGGAGAAGAGAAGTTTGTGGCACAACTTGACTAAAAGAAGGAATCGGTTGGTAGGACATGTTTTGAGGCATCAAGGGATCACAAATTGAGCATTGGAGGGCAGCGTGGAGGGTAAAAATCGTAGAGGGAGACCAAGAGATGAATACACCAAGCAGATTCAGAAGGATGTAGGTTGCAGTAGGTACTGGGAGATGAAGAAGCTTGCACAGGGTAGAGTAGCATGGAGAGCTGCATCAAACCAGTCTCAGGACTGAAGACCACAACAACAACAACAGGCAGATTGCTGGCTTATTAATGTACGGAATATGTGGTATTGAACCTATACTTAAATATATAGCTTTGAAACCGGCGGTATGTATACAATGTGCAGCCGACATTGTTACAGGCGGCTACGTCGAGATTTTTCTCGCCTGTTCATCGATAACCTTTTTGGTATATCGTGAGCCGATAATGATATTGTTTTAAGTATGGATGTATGGGATTCCCGATATTTTTAAGAATATCAACAGTCCTAATATGGCCATATGTCCTACCCCTAACTGTTTCTGAGGAAACTAATGAAAACAATGGCGGACAGGACAAATGTAAGTTATAGTAAACGAAACATTGTGGTCTGACGTTTAGCTTAATTGTGTACATTTCCTCACAAAAGATTTTCAAAACGTTCACCGTCAAAATTCAAATGCCTCTGAGCACTGTGGAACTTAACATCGGAGGTCATCAGTCCCCTAGAACTTAGAACTACTTAAAAGTAACTAACCTAAGGACATCAATGAAGCGCCTAGGAACGTCAACTGCAATCCATTTTACAGATCTTTGTTGTTGACGTGAGCTCACTCTTGCGGACCTTCACTTTAGTATAGGCATGTAAACTAAGAGCGACATGTTCCTCATTTTTGTCCATTCTAAGATCGCAGACTTCACTCTCAAGCCAAACCTCAAACTGTAATCAAATTGGGTAAGATCGGGTGACTTCAGTGGTCAATAAATGACTCCACGGCGATCGATCCAACGCCCAGGATATGTTCCAGTCAGGTATTGTGTCATTGGCAAGTAACGGGCCTCTGGTTGTGTAACATGTAAGTGATGGAGAAGAACGAAATGCGACTGACGCCCGTGATGTTGAAACACTGTATGTCGGATACGGTTAAGAATGCGGCATACGTTCAATTGAATGTTTTTATCCAGAGGCACCAACCAGGGTGCGCCACGTCGGAAGCAACGATTATGTTACAGTGCGTGCACGCGCGCGCGTCGCTAATAACAGAAAACGAGAAACGTCGTCCAAAGAATAGCGAGCGAACTATTTCCTCTGATGTTGAGAAAAAGGCCTCGTCGTGTGAAGCCGGGTTAGTACGAGTGTGTAATAATGCGTATTCGTTACTGGAGCGTGCTGCCATTGTTGAAGCGTTCATTCGCACTGGATCTTTTGTGAAAATAAGAATTTGTTTCAGAAGACATATTCAGGACATTCTGTGCCAGCAAAAAGCGCCATACAGGAATTGATCGAAAAATGCTGGCGTACAGGCTCGCTTCGAAATGCTCCCAGGAAAAGATGACCGGCCATCTGCCTGCACACCTGAATTAAAGGGGCATGTGATGGAGATAAAGGCAAGAATTCCTCGTATGTCAACCAGGAAACTGAGTGAAGAGGTTCCTGCGAGTGAGAGAAGTTGCAGACGTGTTTTAAGGGGACTGAAGTTAAAACTGTACCAGGTAAGTGTTGTACAAGAACTGAAGGCGCGTACCCTGCAGAAGTGACTGCATCTCGGTTCATGGCTGTTGAAAAATGTTTCCAGTGGTATTCTGGACCACCAAGGCGCATCATGTGTCATGAGGCGTGGTTACACCTATCTGGGTACATAAAATCCCTAAACAACCGGTACTGGTCGACAGAAAGTTCACACCCAATCCACCAGGTACCATTGCATGACGAGAAGATTGGTGTGCCACTACCGCCACACACTTTATGGGGGCCCATATTCTTTTAGACGACAGTTAACAGTGACGTATATTTTGGAATCCTGAAGGATCTTTATTGAAACTTGACAGAAGAGAAATGTCTGTCATGGGGGCCGATTCTACGTGCCACACCCGTCAACGGATGCACCTTTCATCTTGACTCACCCAGTATACATTACTATAGTCTGTCTCGGCAGACAGCCTCGACTGAGGTGAAGATACCTTCTCCATGGCAGTTTAATATCGCCAATAGCTTGTTTGTTAGATAATAGTTTTTTCACTATATGTCATCTTACAGTCCGCATGAACTGAGTTGACACTTGGCGCATTGGATGGTCAGAGCGACCG
Source organism: Schistocerca piceifrons (assembly GCF_021461385.2). NCBI lineage: Eukaryota > Metazoa > Arthropoda > Insecta > Orthoptera > Acrididae > Schistocerca > Schistocerca piceifrons. Next base: position 49,207,517 of record NC_060138.1, read on the forward strand.
TACAGGCATTTCCTATTTACGGTCGATCCCGTCAGCCACCGCGCCGAGTGACAACTCAGTTTGTGCGGATATATGACATTCGCAAGCACACGGCGAAGCCAGAAACAGAGGCACCAGGTAGCAGAATATCACCGTTTGCTCTCTCTCCAGCCGCTTTTTGTTTCCACCCAGCGGGTCAAACAAAAGAACGACTGAAGCGCATTCAGCGTTGGAAACAAACACACATATGCAAATGAAAAACGGAATTTAAAAAACAATTAGCTCGCACCTGTCGCTTGCACGCGCCGCACCTCGCACCCCGCGAGTGACGAGGAGCTTCCCGCCCCCATGGATTCCGTGACACCCACCCCTCACACTATACTTCCCTCATCTCATTTACACTCCACACGGCCTGCTCACCTCCCGCTTCTCGATGAGCTACAGTATACATCCCTAAGTGGAATTATACGCTGGAAAAACACGCCACCTGCTGTGGTAGAGATTCTGTTCAATCCAGGGGCAACATTTCAGTCGCTTCTTAACCTCGATGTAGCTATAAAAAGGTAATAAACAAAAATAAAATACTCGGGTGTCCAAAATTAAAGAATCAAAAGGAAATATCTCAACGTTGCACTTATTTTGTCACAAAGCAGTACAAACAGGCGACAGTGAAGTAGAAACAAAGAGAAGAACACATAACGTAAACAACAGCAACATGCATAACGATGGACAAAAATGTTCCTCGTTTCTTCTAACTTAACGAATTTGCTCAGTATGGAATGTGACCTCCTATGGTAGCAATACAGGTCTGACAACGGGCGGACATTCTGTGAATGATGTCATCAGTCTCATGTTGAGGCAGTAACGCCCACTCTTGCTGCAGAGCCACTTGCAAGTCTTGGAAAGAAGCTCGTGGTTACAACCCGTGTTCCTAGGGCATCCCAGACGGGAAGGGTCAGGTCGGAAGAGCGTGCAGGCCACGCCATTCGTCACCAGGAAGACACTAACCAACTGTGCTCTATGAGATCCTTTATCATCCATCAGTACGAAGTCTGGGCCAACAGCACCTCTCAACAACCGTATATGATGACCCAAGATCTCGTCACGATACCTGACACAAGGGCATTAAGCGAAATTTGTGGCTGGGTTGAGGGTTTTTTGATAGGGAAGAGGTAGAAAGTTATCTTGGCTTAAAACTTATCGACAGATGTAGAAGTAACTTCAGATGTTCCTCATGGAAAAGTGTTGGGGACCACAGATGCTCAAGAAGAGTATTAGTGATAATGCAGACAATATTAAGGGTAACCACAGACTTTTCGCAGACGATACGATTACCTGTAATGAAGTACTGTCTGAAACAGACGGCGCAGTTGCTCGTCAGAATGGTTAAGAGACTAGCCACTAACGTTGTATGTTCGGAAACGTGAAATTGCGCAATTCAGAAAACGAAAAAAGTGGTATTCCATGACTATATTACCAATAAATCGCAGCAGGAATCTGTCAACTCATACAAATAGCTGGGTGTAACAATCTGTAAGTATATACGATGGAACGACAACACAGCCTCAGTCGTGAGTAAAGCAGGTGATAGACAACGATTTTTCAGTAGACCGTTGGTGAAATGGAATCAGTTTACAGATGAGCCTGTTTACAAAATACTCGTACACACGACATACAACGTAGCTGAAACATGTGGAACCCGTACGAAATTGGACTAACAGGGAATATTGAACTTATACAGAGAAGGGCAGGACGAATGTTCACATGTTAGTATCACCGACGCGGAGTGTCATGTGATGCTGAAAGAACTGAACTGGCAGAATCATGAAGGCAGACATAAATTACCCAATGAGTACCTACTTAGAAACTCTCTAGAACCAACTCTGTTTTCTAGGAATACTCTGCAACATTTATGCAGAACTCCCGTAGCTATTGCGAAGACAACATTAAGGCTAACTACAGCACTCAAACGGAGTTTAAGGAAATTACATGTCAACGAAACCGAGAAAGTCCTAATAAGTGGTATAATGGGACATGCCTTTCGTCATGCGCTTCACAGTGCTTTGCACGGTACAGATATAGATTTAGCTGTGGATACATGCACAAACTACACTTATAGTGAAAACTGCTATCTACTTGGAGGCTGAATTTACATGATGACATTAAAGATAACAGGAAAATACAATCTGTCCTAGTCCATTGCTTGTTGACCCTAGTGGTTAAGTAATCTTCCACAGACCAATTGTCAGAAAGAATTATGTGATGGATCATAGAGGTTCAAATGGCTCTGAGCACTATGGGACTTAACATCTGTGGTCATCAGTCCCCTCGAACTTAGAACTACTTAAACCTAACTAACCTAAGGACATCACACACATCCATGCCCGAGGCAGGATTCGAACCTGCGACCGTAGCAGTCGCGCGGTTCCGGACTGAGGGCCTAGAACCGCTTGTTATATCCTAGGCAGTAATGCCAACCGAGCCCGCTGCCAAAAGGTTGGCAGCATCAAAGTCCGGAAGCCGTCCGTATAAGCAGCGCCAGCGATATAGGATATCGCCGCAAGTCTGCGCGCGCCACCGCTGGCTTCTGGCTTCTTAAGCGCTGGAGTCGCGAGCGCTAGGACAGTTCTGTATTCGCCGCTCAGTTGTATACTCGCCTCCGAATTGTGTACTTGGTAGTCAGTTGTGTGTTCATCGCAGCAGAGTTGTTGTTTGTCGTCAGCCGACGCTGACCTAGCCGCTCCGACTCGAACTAGACAGATTTCTGTAGACACCGAGTTCACTACTGTGTTACTGTATCTTCATTAATAAAAGATAAGTACCGACTTTTATTTAGTATGAGTGTTTGGGCTTTCATCTTTCTGTTCACTGTTACAGCGGACCGGTCGGCCCGCTATTAAAAGTGTGGCGGTGACTTCGTAAGCCATTTCTACAGCCAAGTGTTTGTCGTAACGAACACCGCCACAAAACTGGCGACGAGGTCTTCCGAACTCGTGTGCAGGGCTGGTTCAACTTGTTCTTGTTATACTAATTCTAGCGATAAACTTTTGGGGGCTGGTTTAATTTGTGTTCACTATGTCTGCCGAATTACAACAGTTGATCTTGTTACAGAGTCAGCAAATACAAAGTCTGGTGGAAGCAATCGCCAAACAAGCGGCTAATCCTCCAACACAAAAGGAACAAGCACAGGCAGCACCACAGTTCCGGGCTTTTGATGAATCCAGAGAAAAATGGCGAGAATATTTCGCGCAGTTGCAGGCGCACATGACAGTCTACAAAATCACAGGTACTGAGCGGCAGCTTTATTTAATTTCCACTGCAGGCGTGGAAGTCTATCGACTACTTTGTAAGTTGTTCCCGGAATCCCAGCCAGAAGCTTTAGACTATGACGTTGTTGTTAACAAGCTTGCTGAGTATTTCGAGTCGCGAGTTCATGTGGCAGCAGCCAGATTCAAGTTCTTCAGATTAAAGAAACTGCCACATCAATCTAATAAACAGTGGTTAACAGATTTACGGGGCCTCACCCGTCAGTGCCGATTTAATTGTGTGTGTGGAGCTTCCTACAGTGATGTCATGCTACGAGACGCTATTACTCAAAACATTGCAGATTCTCGTATTCGTGCTGCTATCTTAAAGTTGCCTGACCCGTCATTAGAGACTGTGATGAACATCATTGAAGCCCAAGATACTTTTGACTATGCTGAGTGTGAGTTAGATCAGCCATGTATTTCTCAAATTGCCTGTGCTAAGCAAGTTATGTCACGCCAGCGGCCCCACCGGTAGAGTCAGACTGTAAACACTAGCCGGCTGCGTCATGTTAAACACATTCGTCAGCCGCGTGTGCAAAATGATAGAGTTAAGTCTTGCCCTAAGTGTGTTCTTGTTCATCCTCGTGAACGTTGCCCGTTGAGAAACGCGGTTTGTCACTTTTGTCAAAGGAAAGGACACATCCAGACTGTTTGTTTGCGTAAACGCAAGAACAATTCTAGTGCTGCCCAGCCCATGGATATTCATGTTCTTCAAAGCCAGCCCGCCCAGAAGGTCGCTTTTAAAGACTCTTCCACGGTTCGTGTGGGTAATAAACTTGTTCGCAATAAGCCACCCACCCAGCCCTCTGCTATGCGACCCAAGCGTAATTCAAGCGCTGTAAAACGTGATGTACAGACTGCAAGTGACGCGGGAGTTGTTGTTCCACCCGCCCAACCCACGAGTTGTCGTAAGCAGCGAACACGCGCTAAACGCGCTGATTTTGTGTCTTCCGCCTCCACTGCGCCGATCCAGAGACAGTGTAATAAACTATTTGTGAAGCTACGCATCCAGGATAAGACCTTCAATTTTCAATTAGACACTGGTGCGTCTGTGACTCTCATAAATAGTGCTACGTATGCGGCTATCGGCCGCCCTAAACTTTCAGCGGCAAAACATTCTTTAGCTACTTATAGTGGCGAACACATTCCTGTGTTAGGTGTATGTAGCGTGCCAGCCACATTCCGTGGCAATACAAAAACAGTTTCATTCACAGTGCTCCGCGCTACAGACAGTGTAAACATTTTCGGATTAGACTGTTTTGACTTGTTTGGCCTGTCTATCCAGGACAATGTGTTGCAAATTAATTCTGTTGTTGTTCCTCAAGACAGCATAACCGATTTGTGTATACGATACAGTGACATATTTAAAGACGAACTAGGTTGTACTGCGAACTTTGCCGCTCATATTACGTTAAAAGATAATGCTCAGCCTCGATTTTGTCGTGCTCGTCCGGTGCCTCACGCCCTCCGGGCACCTGTAGAAGATGAACTTCGTCGTTGGCAAAACAACGGTGTTATTCAACCCGTTTCAGCGAGCCAGTGGGCTTCTCCCTTAGTTATTATAAAGAAACCATCCGGCAAGTTACGTTTGTGTGCTGATTTTAAGTCGACAGTTAATCCTCAGACTGTCATTGATTCTTTTCCTTTGCCTAGACCGGACGAGCTGATGGATAAGTTAGGGGAAGCTCGTTTCTTTTCCAAAATTGATCTCCGTGAAGCATATTTGCAATTGCCCCTCGACGAGCAATCACAACCGTATTTTGTCATAAACACGTCGTTGGGGTTGTTCCGTTTTCTGCGTTTGCCTTTTGGTTGTGCGTCAGCTCCAGCTGTTTTTCAGCGTTTTTTGTCACAACTTCTGGCTAATGTGCCATCGTGTTGCAACTATTTAGACGATATTGTTGTGTCCGGTCGGACGCCTGCTGAACATTTCCGTAATTTGGAGTGTTTGTTTAAAGTGTTGTCTCAGGCAGGCCTACGTTGCAACATCGATAAATGCTCATTTTTCCTTACGGAGATGGAGTATCTGGGACATGTTATTAATGCTCAAGGCATTCATCCCTCCCAGTCACATTTAGCAGCTATTCGTGATTTGCCCGCCCCTCGCAATCTGCACGAATTGCAAGCGGTTCTTGGCAAATTGACATATTATATTAGGTTTATACCTAATGCATCACAGATTGCTGCACCGTTGCATCGTCTCCGCCGTAAGAATGTTCCGTTTGTGTGGTCAGCTGATTGCCAATCAGCCTTTCAGCAGCTTAATGAGGCTTTATTGAATGATTGTTGTCTGGTCCATTACGACCCTAACAAGCCTCTGGTGTTAGCTTGTGATGCCTCTTCTTTCGGCTTCGGTGCTGTGTTGTCTCACCGAGTCGGTAACACCAAACGTCCTATTGCGTTCGCATCTAAATTGCTAAACAGAGCTCAGTGTAATTATAGCCAATTGGACAAGGAAGCGTTGGCTATTGTGTTCGGTGTCACAAAATTCCATCACTACCTCTATGGTAGACCATTCTATTTAGTAACAGATCACAAGCCCCTGACGTCACTGTTTCATCCGTCTAAACCAGTTCCTCAGCGGACAGCTCAGAGACTACAACGTTGGGCTCTTTTGTTATCACAATACAAGTATGAGATACTGTATCGCCCTACAGCTCAGCATGCAAACGCTGACGCGCTTTCTCGATTGCCAATTGCTGCGGATGATGTCTTCGATTCCTCTGAAGACTCTTGCCATCAGATTGACGCCGATGAGCATCAATCCCTCCGGGATTTTCCGATTGATTATCGTCAGGTGGCACGTGAGACAGCTACGGATCCTCATCTGAGTTTACTATTACGTTTTGTTCAACGTGGTTGGCCGTCCAAGGCAAAGGACATATCGGATCCTGTGGTTCGTCGCTATTATCCGCAACGTCATCTGTTGTCTGTTTCGCACGGAGTTTTGCTGTTACGCACCGAGAATGACCAGCTTCGTGTAGTGGTTCCCCAAGTGCTCCAATCCAAGGTCCTCGACTTGTTGCATCAAGGTCATTGGGGAGTGGTCCGCACCAAGCAGCTTGCCCGCCGTCATTGTACATGGATCGGCATTGATAAGCAGATTACGCAGATGTCTACAGATTGTTCGACGTGTGCCGAACACCAAGCTGCTCCGCCTCAACGCTATTTTGAGTGGGCACGCCCTGCTGGTCCCTGGCAGCGAGTACATATTGATTTCGCTGGTCCATATTGGAATTCTCGTTGGCTCATCGTGATAGATGCATTTAGTAATTTTCCGTTTGTTGTGCCCATGCAGTCTACAACGTCTGCACAAACTATACAGGCGTTGACTTCAATTTTTTGTATTGAGGGTCTTCCAGAAGTTTTGGTGTCTGACAATGGTCCACAATTTACCTCTGCTGAGTTTGAAAGTTTTTGTTCTGCCAATGGCATTCGCCATGTTATTACTCCGCCGTTCCACCCTCAATCGAACGGTGCAGCGGAACGTTTTGTACGCACATTCAAGGATCATATGGACCGCCTTCGTGCTACGCACTCTCGTCAGCAGGCCCTCATCACGTTCCTATCGTCGTACCGGACCACGCCACGCGACGGCCCTTCGCCTGCGGAGCTTCTCCACGGCCGTCGTCATCGCACCCTACTACGGTTGTTGCACCCCCCCCCCCCGGATCGACCCGCCGCTTCTGAGCATCGCACGCGTTTTCAGCGCAACGACGCCGTTTTTTTCAGAGTTTATCACGGTCGCCGTCGTTGGGAACGTGGTACCGTGATAAGTGTCCAGGGTCGCGGTTTTTATACTGTTCAAGGTGCTACTGGGGTGCACAGGAGGCATCAGAACCAGTTGCGCCGCGCTGGCCGCCCGGATTCTGCCGCTCGTTCTTTGTCCACAGATTTGGTCCGCGGCGGGTTCCAGCCGCGCCTTCCGACTTCGCTGCCGCCCCCAGGGCAGCATCAGCAGCAGCAGCAGCCGTCGCCGCTACCACGCCGACAGCCCGTCCCGTTGATGCCTCCCGCACAGCTTCATTCGGGAGCGCCCCAGGTGGTCGCTCCGGCGCCTGCGGTCCCTCTTCAGTCGCCACCGCCTTCGGAGCTGATGGACGTCGACCCCTCAGCCGGGCCGCCTTCTCAAGCGGTGGCTGTGCAGCCTGTCCTGCAGCCGCTTTCCTTGGGCACCCCCAAGGAGTCTGACACCGCAGCGCCTTGTCCGGCGCCCACTCAGCAGCCGTCGACGCAGCGTCAGGAGACGCTGCCTCTCTTCGTGGGTCCCGACGCCCCGTCGCATCCAGTACCAGAAGCTGCGCCTGTGGTCACAGGCGTGCACCCTGGCCTCGGTTTTCAGTCGGTGTTTCCCGAGGCCCCCCGCAGCCAATGCTGGGGTGCTGACCGGGGACTGCCACCGACAACAGTCTCCGCCCCGGTCTCTTCTGTTACGCCTGCGGCCCGACCCCTCCCCCGCCGTCTACGCTCGCCACGTCACTATTCCACGACGGTGCGGCGATTTGGGGGGGAGGAGTGTTATATCCTAGGCAGTAATGCCAACCGAGCCCGCTGCCAAAAGGTTGGCAGCAACAAAGGCCGGACGCCGTCCGTATAAGCAGCGCCAGCGATACAGGAAATCGCCGCAAGTCTGCGCGCGCCACCGCTGGCTTCTGGCTTCTTAAGCGCTGGAGTCGCGAGCGCTAGGACAGTTCTGTATTCGCCGCTCAGTTGTATACTCGCCTCCGAATTGTGTACTTGGTAGTCAGTTGTGTGTTCATCGCAGCAGAGTTGTTGTTTGTCGTCAGCCGACGCTGACCTAGCCGCTCCGACTCTACAGCCAAGTGTTTGTCGTAACGAACACCGCCACAAAACCGCTAATGGAACATAGAAGTGTATTCAAAATTGTAATACCATGAATAGTGAAAAAGGCTCCACAATATGTATGATGGGGCGACACATTCGCAGCATTGATGAGGTAAGCACGTACAAGTCAGTAATGTAACATAAAAAAACTCTGACCCAACAAGGCTTCGGGTATTATACAGCTAAGCTCCACTCACCGTGTCCCGCTTGGAGTAGGATGACATCACATAACTAGTCAGTTGTACTTAAAGGACAGAAACGGACATCACGAAACACGTACTAATTTAAATTATAACAGAACGGTGACAATCAAGTTTCACACTTTACAGTTCACTCGGAGGTCAATTAGTATAGATCACCACCATCTACATAGCTTGCTTCCTCGGCGTGAGCAAAGATTTGTGACTTATAATGTTACTGAATCATCACGAAGACGACAATTGATAGCTGCTGGGATGACGATGAATGCTTTCAGGCGTGATCACTAATCTCTATTTAGATTTTGTGTGCAACTGCAATTATCATAGTGTTCCTCGTACTTCCTGCGCTGGCTAACTCTAATATGGGGTCCACGCAGTCACACTATAATGCAATAGTCAGTACTGCCTGATCTGATAACATTGGGCTCTTCCTTCGGATGTTAATGACATCAGGAAAAGAGCAGTCTCTAAATTAGTGAAAGAGACTTGTAATTATGCCCTGTCAGTAATAAATCAGATCTAACTTGGACACTTACAGGCTTATAGGAACAAGAACTCATCTTCATTTCAATTTTAATTCATCGATACTTTCCTTTTTGTGCAAAATACCATCATCAGATTCAGTACCATTCTAGTACTTAGGCACGATATAGTATTAGTGAATTTTTTAAGTTTGTGTTGTTATTGTGGCGGTCCATCCGAAGACTGGTTTGACGCAGCTCTCCATGCTTCTCTATCTTGTGCAAGCCTCTTCTACTCCGAATAACTACTGCAACCTATCAACCGATCCCTTATTTTACCTAAATTATTCAACAAATTTCTTTTCTCCCCCGTTCCAGACACTACCTCCTCAATGGTATCATGGTCTACCCATCTAATCTTCACCAGCCTTCTCTAGAAACACATTTTGAAGGCTTTTATTTTATTCTTTTCAGAACTGTTCGTCGTCCACTTTCCCCTTCCATACAAGGCTACACTCCATTCAAATACTTTCAGGAAAGGCTTCCTGGTGGTTGAATCTACATTAGAGGTTAACAAATTTCTCCTCTTCAGAAACTCTTTTCTTGGTGTTAACAGCCTATATTTTATACATTGACTACTTTGGCCATCGTCAGTTATTTTCCTGCCCTAACAGCAAAACTCGTCTGTTACTTTTAGTGCCTCGTTTCCTAATATAATTCTCTCAGGATCACCTCATTTAATTCTACTATATTCCATTACCCATGTTTTGCTTTTGTTGATGTTCATCTTATATTCTCGTTTCAAGACGCTGTCCATTCCGTAAAAACTACTCATCCAAGTCCTTCGCTATCTCTCACAGAAATACACCGTTGCCTGAAAACCGAAAATCTTTTCTTTCTCCCAGAGCAAATTTCCTTTCGTTTCCTTTACTGCTTGCCCAATGTACAGACTGAAAAACATCGCGGTTAGGCCACAAGCCTGTCTCTCTCCCTTCTCAAATACTGCTTCCCTTCCATGCCCATTGACTCTTGCTATAGTTGCTTGGTTTCTCTACGAGTTAAATGTGACCTTTCCCTCTCTTCTATAACACCAGATAACTTCAGATTTTCAATGAGAGTATTGCAACTAACATTGTTCAAAGTTTTTTCCTAATATAAAAAAGCTATAAACGTGTGTTTACCTTTCCTTAACCTAACATCTAAGATAAGATGTAGCGTCAGTGTGTCCTTGTGTGTTCATGCATTTCTCCAAGTCCAAATTGATCTTCACCGCGGTTGACTTCATTCAGTTTTTCCATTGTTCTGTAACAAATTCCTGTACGTTTTACCAACTATGACTTATTAAAGTGATAGTTTGGTACTATTCACATTACTCAGCACCTGATTTCTTTGGAATTACAATTATTACGCTCTTCTTGGAGTCTGAGAACATTTCGCCTGTCTCATACGTCTTGCACATCAGGTAGAAGAGTTTCCTCGTGACTGGCTCTCCGAAGGCTATAAATAGTTGTGGCTGAATGTCTTCTGACCCCAGTGCCTGGTTTCTACTTTGGTATTTCAATGCTCTGTAAAATTTTTCTTGCAGTATCGAACCTCCTATCTCATTTTCACCGACATTTTCTTCCCTTTCCATATAATTGCCTTCAAACTAATTTCCCTCGTATGAACCCTCTATATACATCATCCACCTTTCAGCTTTCGATTCTTTGCTTATTAGTGGATTATCATCTGAGCTACTGATGCTCATATAGCTGCTTCTTTTTTCTCCTAAAGTCTTTTTAATTTTTCTGCAGGCGGTATCTATCTTCCCCTAAATGCATATACTTCTTATCTTATATTAGTCCTTCCGCCCATCTTGCCTAGCCATTTTGCACTTTGTCAGGCTCAATTTTAAAGGTTTGTATTACCTTTCGCATCTTAATTTGTTGCATTTTCATATTTCCTCCTTTTATAAACTAAATTCAGTATTTCTTGTGGTACCAAAGGATTTCTACTAGGCCTTGTCGTTTTACTTCATTGAGCTATTGCTGTGTTTAGTATTTCGTCTCTCAAAGCTACCCATTCGTCTTCTACTGCATTCCGTTCACCTGTCGTAGTTAATCGTAGCCTAATGCTCCTTTGAAATACTCAGGAAACTCTGGTTCTTTCGAGTTATCCTCATCCCATCTCCTTAATTTTCTACCTTTTCTACATTTTTACAATTCCTTCAATTTTAATCTACCGATCTTATAGATTAAAACCTGGTTCCAAAATCTCTGTCCTACAATCATGTAATCGATCTGAGGTACACACCATCTATGCATGATTGTTAAACCAAGTGTTAGCGATGATTAAATAATGCTCTGTTCAAAATTGTACCAGTAGGCTTCCTCTCTCATTCCTTTCGCCCAGTCCGCATTTAGCTACTATTTTTCCTTCTCTTCCTTTTCCTACAATCTAATTTCAGTCCACAGCTACAATTAAATTTTCTTCTGCTTTAACTACCTGACTAACTTATATTATCTCACTGTACATTCTGGGCATATGTAATACGTGAAATTAAATGTACGAAATAAAGCAGTTGCGGCTTGAATAAAGTTGCCATGATTAAATAACGTACGTCGCTATTGTAAATAAAATTTCCATTGAACTATTAAACTACACATTAAACGTAAACTTTTGTTAAAACATGTATATGGGTTCGTGTCTCAGTGCAAAAAGTAATACCAGTTTACTTACTTGGTATCTGAACTGTTACATTGGCTACCGACATCTATGTGCAACTCATGATCGTATATCATAAATATCCTTAAGCACTTACAGAGTGACAGAAACGTTTTCCGTAAGTGAAAGATGGTAGATGACAGGAATATCTTGACACATGTACGTTCAATCCCCCAAGGCCAGCGTTCTCCATTGTGGTAGAAAATCGATAGCTCACAATTATTGTGTACCGTCGTATATCGCCGTAGAGTTCAGTAATTTTCAAACGAGCAATCAGATGTACGCAATAGAACGTTTCTCTGTAATATACAACAACGCTAAGGGCACGTGTGCGTGGCACGTCATATGTTTCTATGAAAAGTTCTCTTCAGATTTTGAAGGATATTAACTGCTAATGTAGATAAATTCTATACCAATGAACTGTGATTTCCCACAAACATGTCAATATGACAATTTACGTAATATATCTGGAATGAACTTGGCTTAAAGCTTGGAAGAACAAACTGCAAAGGCACATCGGTTAAACTATTAGAGAACTTAAAAACACGACCGGCTTCAAAAAACAGTTAATGACGTATCTACTTAAGCAACAGCAATGCCCTCCTCTGTACATGAGTGCACTTCACCTCATTACTTCCCTCTTTCCCCCTCCTTAAATCTCCCTTACCCAAAACTCGCTATACTAATAATCATCTACTTTACACACGAAGATATTAATGTACATCTGCACCAACCTTCATTACTATTGCCAATCTTTCTCATGTTTGTCATTATTATTTGATTTTTTTTACTGTTATTATTATTGCTTTCACCATAATCTGTATGTGTAGCACCTGATGTAAAAATACTGCCAGAAATTACTTTATTATGTCTTAGTCATGTTTATCATTATTATTTGATTTTTTGTTTTACTGTTATTATTATTGCTTTTATCATAATCTGTATGTATAGCACCTGTTGTAAAAATATTTCCGCATTTACTTTATTAGGTCTTAGTCACTACTGTTTATTTATAGTGTCACTAGAGTACGCTAATTTTGTCATTTAAACTATGTTCATGATGTAACTCTGATGTGTGAAATGCTGCATGTGTGGAAGACTGGTCCGATGTAAGAGAGGGCCTGATGGCCCTAATCTGATCGGGTTAAATAAATATATAAAAATAAATAAATATACCGGCAAATTTCACAGTATCGGTGTCGCTCCTGTTTTGATTATAGGACAAGATGGCTTCTCCATCACAGTTTCTTCCTGTTTTGTTTGATACTGTAGTCCGCCAAGGCTAATGTCTAGTAAACTATGATGCGACAGAATTGTGAAAGGTCTTCATGATACAGTGGTGCCCTGCAGCTTTCGGGAATATCGGGAATTTCATGATGACTTAATGTCGACTTGTCTCCATACGATTAAATATATTTCTTATGGATAGTGCGTCACAGCATGTAACTAGAAAACATGACATTTCAGCTAGCGTGAGTTGCTGCTAAACAGTTCTTTATTTAAAACCAGGTTCGATCATTAAATCTCAATGAAGCCTCTTAATGTTTTGAAACAAATCTGCATTAGTAATGGTTTGAGTTTAGACTAAAACCGGCGTGCGCTACCCACTCCCACCAAAATAAAAGACTTTTCATGTAATGTGACATTCCATTAATTATTTGGTCAGTGGGCACATTAGAAACGCCATGAAACTAAAACAAATTCTTAGTGTATCCCTGATTATATTTGTTAAATCAGGGTCGTCTAATGATGGGGGAAGTCGTAGGAATTAGGTTACGTGAATGGAAGTCGATTTCATAAATTCTTAAATTTATATTGAAATTTAAAAACCACATGTAATCTTATTTCCATGTTACACCTGGAAAATAAAAAAAGTAAAAGTTAACATGAAAAACTGAAGCTAATATTGTGGGACTTGCATTGACATCGTTGGAAGACTGAAAGATGGACTACTCCAGATCTCCTCCTCTGAGCAAATTGTATTTTCAAAGAAACAGGTGAAGTAACCCAATGAACTCGGTATCCAAGATGCACAAGTAAAGCTGGCCGGTGTGGCCGTGCGGTTCTAGGCGCTTCAGTTTGGAACTGCGTGACCGCTATGGTGGCAGGTTCGAATTCTGCCTCGGGCTTGGATGTGTGTCATGTCCTTAAGTTATTAGGTTATAGTTCTAAGTTATAGGGGACTGATGACCACAGATGTTAAGTCCCATAGTGCTCAGAGCCATTTGAACAATTTTTTGCACAAGTAACCATATAAATGTGAGATACTCAGAAATACAAATTCCAAACGAAATACTAAATTAACACTTCATACTATTAACAAATGCTGTACCTACATCTTCAAACTGCACAGTCAGCTTGGGAATGCAGCCAAGAAGCAAATCAGCATAACGTCAGGAAATGAATAATCGCTGGCACGGATCGACTCTCGGCAAACGAATGATAAGATTGCCAAGTTTTCGGTTCTCAGCCCAAACTATCTTTGACGAGCGACAGCATTCTTGTAGTCATTGTGACCGAACAGTATGGACTGTAGGCATAGATATGGAGAGCAACGCTGCAAAAGTCCCCCGGAAGCGGAGTACAAATAAACATAAACAATGTCTGAGGTTGGTATGGGTTTTGAACTGTCTCTTCCTATTGGTTGATTAAGCACATGCAATGGCTACGAGGGAAGGTAATGCGCTAGGCGATCACTGATACTGTTGAGTTGTTGTTGTTGTGGTCTTCAGTCCTGAGACTGGTTTCATGCAGCTCTCCATGCTACCCTATCATGTGCAAGTTTCTTCATCTCTCAGTACCTACGGCAACCTACATCCTTCTGCATCTGCTTAGCGTATTCATTTCTTGGTCTCCCTCTACGATTTTCACTCTCCACGCTGCCCTCCACTGCTAAATTTGTGATCTCTTGATGCCTCAGAACATGTCCTACCAACCAGTCCCTTCTTCTCGTCAATATGTGCCACAAATTCCTCCACTCTCCAATTCTATTCAATACCTCCTCATTAGTTATGTGATCTACCCATATAATCTTCAGCATTCTTCTGTAGCACCACATTTCGAAAGCTTCTATTCTCTTCCTGTCCAAACTATTTATCGCCCATGTTCACTTCCATACATGGCTACACTCCATACAAATACTTTCAGAAACGACTTCCTGACTCTTAAATCTATACTCGATGTTAACAAATTTCTCTTCTTCAGAAACGCTTTCCTTGCCATTGCCAGTCTACATTTAATATCTTCTCTACTTCGCCCATCGTCAGTTATTTTGCTCCCCAAATAGCAAAACCCCTTTACTACTTTGTGTCTCATTTCCTAATCTAATTCCCTCAGCTTCACCCGAGTTAATTCGACTACATTCCATTATCCTCGTTTTGCTTTTGTTGATCTTCATCTTATATCCTCCTTTCAAGAGACTGTCCATTCCATTCAACTGCTCTTCCAAGTCCTTTGCTGTCTGTGACAGAATTACAATGTCATCGGCGAACTTCAAAGTATTTATTTCCTCTTCATGGATTTTAATACCTACTCCGAATTTTTCTTATGTTTCCTTTACTGCTTGCTCAATATACAGATTGAATAACATCGGCGACAGGCTACAACCCTGTCTCACTCCCTTCCCAACCGCTGCTGCCCTTTCATACCCCTCGAATCCTATAACTGCCATCTGGTTTCTGTACAAATTGTAAATAGCCTTTCTCTCCCTGTATTTTACCCCTGCCACCTTTAGAATTAGGAAGAGAGTATTCCAGTCAACATTGTCAAAAGCTTTCTCTAAGTCTACAAATGCTAGAAACGTAGGTATGTCTTTGATTACTCTTTCTTCTAAGATAAGTCGTAAGGTCAGTATCGCCTCACGTGTTCCAATATTTCGACGGAATCCAATCTGATCTTCCCAGATGTCGGTTTCCACCAGTTTTTCCATTCGTCTGTAAAGAATTCGCGTTAATGTTTTGCAGCTGTGACTTATTAAACTGATAGTTGGGTAATTTTCACATCTGTCAACACCTGTTTTCTTTGGGATTGGAATTATTATATTCTTTTTGAAGTCTGAGGGTACTTCGCCTGTCTCATACATCTTCCTCACCAGATGGTAGAGTTTTGTCAGGACTGGCTCTCCCAAGGCCGTCAGTAGTTCTAATGGAATGTTGTCTACTCCCGGGGCCTTGTTTCGACTCAGGTCTTTCAGTGCTCTATCAAACTCTTCACGCACTATCGTATTTCCCATTTCATCTTCATCTACATTCTCTTCTATTTTCATAATATTGCCCTCAAGTACATCGCCCTTGTATAGACCCTCTATATACTCCTTCCATCTTTCTGCTTTCCCTTCTTCGGTTAGAACTGGGATTCCAACTGAGCTCTTGATATTGATACAAGTGGTTCTCCTTTCTCCAAAGGTCTAATTTTCCTGTGGGCTGTATCTATCTTACCCCTAGTGAGATAAGCCTCTACATCCTTACATTTGTCCTCTAGCCATACCTGCTTAGCCATTTTGCACCTCCTGTCGATCTCATTTTTGAGACGTTTGTATTCCTTTTTGCCTGCTTCATTTACAGCGTTCTTATATTTTCTCCATTCATAAATGAAATTCAGTATTTCTTTTGTTACCCAAGGATTTCTACTAGCCCTCGTCTTTTTACCTACTTGATCCTCTGCTGCCTTCTCTACTTCATTCCTCAGAGCTACTCATTCTTCTTGTACTGTACTTCTGTCCCCCACTGCTGTCAATTGTTCCCTTATGCTCTCCCTGAAACTCTGTACAACCTCTGGTTTAGTCAATTTATCCAGGTCCCATCTCCGTAAAATCCCACCTTTTGGCAGTTTCTTCAATTTTAATCTGCAGTTCATAATATATTGTGTTCAGAGTCCACATCTGCCCCTGGAAATGTCTTACAATTTAAAACCTGGTCTTACCATTATATAATCTATCCTATACCATTTAGTGTCTCCGTGATTCTTCCATGTATACAACCATCTTTTATGATTATTGAACCAAGTGTTAGCTATGATTAAGTTACGCTCTGTGCAAAATTCTACCAGGCGGCTTCCTCTTTCATTTCTTAACCCCAATCCATACTCACCTACTATGTTTCCTTCTCTCCCCTTTAACTACACTCGAATTCCAGTCACCCATGACTACTAAATGTTCGGCTCCCTTCACTATCTGAATAATTATATATATATATATATATATATATATATATATATATATATATATATATATATATATACTGTTGAGATGGAGATAATGGAGACAAATTTCTCGTTACATTAGAACGTAAAAGTAGGATTCTTGTTGACATCCATGCTGAATAGGTATTTGGTACATCTCAAGTGGGCGCATGTGTTCTAAGGCAGCGGTGCAGCCACACATCCGGGATTAACTTCCAGAACCACAACTTTAGAATTTGCCTAGCAGACCTAGATAACCATCCAAGGATGCCACGCAAATTGAAATCACATTAGATGTGTCTTATACTGGTGGAGGTAAAATGAGAACACTGTCCAGGTTAACATTGTGGAACCATTTCATTAATAAATACACACACAAACGCTCCTTGTTGGTACTTTAAATCTCAAAAAGGAGAGCAGATTATGAGTAACTGGATAAAGACCATAATGAGTAAAAAATGATCAACTCTAAGTTCATTTTGAAAGGTTGGACGTTAATAACACAATTAATACTTAGTCGGTATAACCCAAAGTCTGAAGAAGTAAAGTCACTGCCTTAAGCCCGAAAGAGATCAGAAGCTAAAACGCTGCAAGGCGACTGAAGACGATTGTTCCTTAGCGAGAATTCTGATCGATGTGCTATGGACACAGCGAGCGCCTGCCCAGACAAAGAGCTACGATTGGGAAATGCCCTAAGAGAAGTCCAGCAACCATGGATGGAGGTCGGAGTTCTGCACCCAAGGCGCACTGGTGTGGGGCTACCTGTAGTGTTGGAAAGCCTGGCAGTAGTCAAGGAGAGAGCCGTGTGGAGCGAATCTGCTGGGATACCAAATACAGCAGGAGATGCAACGCATTTGGATGGGTGATGGGACTGCCAGAGCATAATGAAAAGCACAGTAGAAAACTACACCCAGAGGGAGTATGTAAGTGCGAGAGCCCCTAAGATGTACAACAGTTGCATCCTGAATGCACTGATGAGTGCTGGAAAACATGAGATGTAAAATTGAAATGATAATTAAATGGACACCCTAGCTGCAAACAGGCGTTGATGTACTTCGTTGGGGACATGTTGAAAATGTGTGCCCCGACCGGGACTCTCGAACCCGGGATATATAGTTAAAATATGGCTTCCCGGCCATTGACCGTCTTGTGCGAACGCACACGCTATGCCCGAACTCGTACGGAACTTGGTAGATTAATCTGTCTCGAGTAATGAGTATGACGGGAAACATCTATTAGGCGCACTACGAATGTAGTGGTGTGGACATGTTGGGTATGTGGATCTCACAGGGAGCATGCAAGGGATAAGTCCTTGTAGACGCACTATCCTCGGTGCCCGCGGTGGCTCAGATGGATAGAGCGTCTGCCATGTAAGCAGGAGATCCCGGGTTCGAGTCCCGGTCGGGGCACACATTTTCAACATGTCCCCAACGAAGTACATCAACGCCTGTTTGCAGTTAGGGTGTCCATTTCATTATCATTTCATTTCTAGCAAAGCTGCATGGTCATCCACGGTAACTGTTCTTTCGGGAACAGATACTACCGTCATAAATAGATGTAAAATTATTGTCCTTGAGGAGATAGTTGGAAGCGAGAGCACTGTGCCGAGAGAGCACAGACGGGTGTAGAAGTACTAGGGATGTACAATGATTGTACCCTAAGGGCAGAAATGGGTGTGAAAGAAATTGGGATGTAAATATATTGAGTCCAGAAGGCATAGCTGGGTGTGGTAACGCGTGGGACAGAACATAATAGTGGTAGTGGGTGGGAGCACCAGTGAAGTAAGCAACGAAAGCATATTGGTAAAATCTGTGAGTGTATTAGGTACAGGAAAATGGATAGGAATCTGCTTGCTTGAATTATGCACGGTTTTGAGGTTCGCTGGTGGGACTCGCTGTGAGGTCCACACATGAGGAATGACTCGGTCGAGGATTCCGGGACCGTGCCAGCAGAAAGAAGCTGCGACAGCACAGTTTGGAGTTCGTTGGCTATAGAGGCGCGTCGGTGATGGCAAATGTGAACATCCAATATCGTGTTTATGTCGACCAGCTTCTGCTGAAATGTTGAGAGGAAGGGTTGGGGCCCAAGGCGGTATTGTAGGCGATGTAAATGGACTTCTACATTTCTGTCAGTTGACAGGTGAGGATGTCATAAGGCGTCGCAGAGACCAAAGGCGATACTGCCTCGTTGCCAACTGATGGGATGCGGTGGTACTGGGGCCGATGAAAACGTTGACCATTGTCACGAAATGGTGGAACGAAACGCTAAAGTCTTCGCCGATGATGAGACGAAGCCACACGAAGATACTCTCTACCTGGATAGGCAAGAAACTGAGTCGAAAAGGAAATACCTCGTCGGCAAATACCCTGGGACGAAACTTCAAGTGGCACTGGAGCTATTGAAGGTGCTGAGAACAGAAAAATTCTTTCCCTCGAATAATATGGGACTAAGCGTAGAGACGTGGCACAGGGACAGGTGAAAAAGTTTATTCGTCCCAAAATAGTAGGACTCCACATGACTGCTATCAAATGTAAACAAAGCTTTGAGGAGCACAAATACAAATCAGAGAAATTGTGAATGACAACAAGAAATACTCAACACTCGATATCCATTCAAAGTGTCATAAAAATTAAAAATTCCAAAATGATGAGGTGTTTCCAAACGTAGCTTTGTGATGGTGCTTTATTTGCAGGTACCGATTTCCGTACGAGTTCGGGCATAGCGTGTGCGTTCGCACAAGACGGTCAATGGCCGGGAAGCCATATTTTAACTCTTCAGGTTTATCCGCCAAGAATAAAAATCACTTTAATTATATGAAATCGTAGAATTACATATCCATAGTTAATATTGCCATTCACCAAACACAAGCGACAAGTAGTCACAATGGTTATGTTTTCAGAATGTAGGTAGACGGTTACAGATTTCCAGGCAAACCACATTGGTGAGCTGTCATTATAAAACTGAGTACATCCAAAAGATGTTTGTCAGCCTTGTACAAAGAATGACTACTGAATGAGCCAGGCCTACAAAAAAGTGGGCGAACACAAATAATGAATGGGACATTAATGTAAACCGGGGTAAAATGCATAAAACTCTGGTAACTCTATGGATTGTATTGTGTACACTGGAAGATATCCAAAAATTAAAACTATCAAGAATGGAAGAAATTTGAAAAATGCCGTACTGGGTAAGACCCCGTAGGATACATTACAGTATTCGATAGACACTAGCTGCATAAAACAGATGTAAGTAAAACTTAAAATCCCGTAAAATATCCGTACGGCTGCCGCATTCCTTACAGTCTGATAAGTGAAAGCAGCCTGAAGAGGCTGGCAATGCACTGGAAAATGGAAGGCTGTGCGGAAAACAAAGTAAAGAGATGAATAGTTGCAATAAGGAAACCATAGGTAGGAGAACAACCGAAAGCTAGGAATAGCATTACATAACTTTAAAGAAATGCTTAATTCGTTGCATATAAAAGATGAAATATAGACTGGTATACATTAGTACCTCAATATTGTAAAATTAACGAAGGATTACTCTTTTAGTATTATGCAATTGCAAGATTAATTTGAAAGCTCTTTTAGTAAATACTGGCAATTACTCAGGTAACGAAAATTCGATAGGATATCGTAGTGTTTCAGTTTAATC
This sequence comes from Schistocerca piceifrons, assembly GCF_021461385.2. NCBI lineage: Eukaryota > Metazoa > Arthropoda > Insecta > Orthoptera > Acrididae > Schistocerca > Schistocerca piceifrons. The sequence continues at coordinate 49,227,842 of NC_060138.1, forward strand.
TCATTATTCGAAGTTGAACGTTCCCTTGCCTCGCTTTGATGCCCCAACTATAATTATTTCCTCAGAAACATTTTAAAAAGTTCCTTTTGATTTGTTAAACACAATGCGTGAATTCTTCTCAAAGTTGGATGTAGAGTGACTTGTTTCTTCCAGATGGACTGAGATAGCTGATATTGGAACAGGCAAGATTTCAATGATCTTTAAACTGTATACTCATATTGAAATTGCACCCAGTAATACTACAAATTTCTGGGGTCAGTTATTGCAGACTACCTCATAAACCAACTCATTATATTCGGCCTTTTTCTTATGCCTGTATCTACTACCAAAAACTACTATACTCTGGGACAATATGGCCTGACGCTACTTTCATGAAATGGAAGCAAGCTTGTGGCCGAGCCAACAGTGTTCGACGAATGGACAGAGCAGGTGCACCTTTCGTTGCCGGGAACTTCTCCTCAAAATTGCTATCTAATCATTCCATGCCACTCTATACTGAATAGTGCTGCATTCTCGTTGAATAGTTTCCGTTTCAAGATTTAGACGGTGTAACAGCGCACTGTAAGTTGCCGTTTTGCACCCCATTCGATGATTAGAGAACTGGAAGGTAGGCTTGATGCTTTTTTTGGAAAACACTTTTGACAAATGTCTTTTGGGAGTACTCAATTTTATTATGACACTGCACCAACGTGAAAATATAATCATTGCGGTACTATTCATTGTCGTTTGTTTGACTGTCAAAATTATCTATGGTTCTGTAATTCTACCATTTCATAAAATTTGACGCAGTAATTTGTATCCTTGGCAGATAAACCTGAAGATGCATTTACACAGACAGGAGACCGGTAGTTGCGAATAAAGCACCTACTTGGCTTTTGGAAACACCTCAGCAGTCTTGACTTTTATCATTCTTGCAATTTTTATGAAAAGGTGAATGATTATTGAGTGTTTAAGTTGTGAAAGAGGTCGCCAATAGTGGGACTGAAGATGGAAAGACTGCACTGAGGCTGGGAAAAATTTTTACAAGTCACCAAATGGTGGGACAGAGACTTACAAACTTCTATCCTAGTCGACAATGTGGGACGGGAACTTTGACGGGAGAGGGAGTGGGAGGGTGGCTAGTAGACACTAAATTCCTCGTCACTCATTAGTAATGTGGCAGAGAACACCGGCCAGATAAACAATGTAGAGCGAGTTTATTAGTGAGTGCAACACAGCAAAGCACCTTCTTGGAGTAAGTTATCTACAAATGAAAATTAGGATGGTATTTCCAGTCTCAACAAGGAGAGTAATTAATGATTCAGGGGCCGAAGGGGAATTGAGTAACATACCGAAGTGCTGCTCCGTGGTTGAGCGCGGAAGTAAATACTGTTGCTGCCCACAGGTACGTGAGAGCTGCTGGTGTGCGTGAGACATTGTGTAGGAAAATAGTGCCAGTAACCACAGCACCGTGGTCGTTGAAAAGCACTCTGCTGGAAGCGGACATGGCTCCTCTAGTTGGTGCGGCCAGAGGCTCTGTGGAAAACAAATCGGCGTGTTGTGGTTGTTATTGCGGTTGTTTCTGTTGTCCGGAACGTTTACGAACACGCACGGGGAGTGCGGATCGGTGTTTGGCTTGCAGGCGCTTGTGTCTGATGTGCCAGGCGGTGCCTGAAACGTGGTCACCAGCGAGACGCTGGTGTGTGCTGGTTTCCATCTTGCTGTCCCCTGGAAGGGGCACGGTATTTCTGAATCACTATTACAATGGGTAAATCACGAAGCGATATCTTATTTATATCTGTTTTACTTGTAGAACAGTAGACGTTTCTCATGTAATGTAATATATCGTTCCTAATCCATGTCAAGTAGCTAAGTGTTCAGCTGATATAGTGCTTTATTTATATAGAGTGGTTAGCTCTCTCAAAAAAACACCTTTCTCTGGTTTTTACAATAAATATTAACAGTAATATGCAGCAATTTATTGTTTCTTTAGACTTATTGTTATTTTCCAAGAGTAATTGATTAAGTGTGAATTCAAGCCAATGGGCCACCGATAATCCTGTGAGAGCTTTTGTTGGAAAAATGACCTCCATAGCCAACCTATCTTTTTGTCGGAAAGTTGGTAAGAAAGAGAATATTATTGTTCAGTTACCTTACTGATCTTTCCAACATTTAGAAAAGTAATTAACTCTTCAGAAATCTCACGTTTAAATAGAAACTATCCACTTAGCACATCTTGTTGCTGTATCTTCCAGTTACTGAAATATCCTGAAGGAAAACTTCGGGTCCAGCAACCAACGTTGTTGCTTTTTTTGGCACCAACCAGGGGTCACGTGTGTGGCACTTTGTGGTTAAACCCACGGACGTGAAGCAACGAAGCAACAGGGACTATAGACCGGATCTGTGTTTTGTCTCAAAGGACTGATCCGGAAGACCTCTGAAGTGCAGCAGGAAGATTCTAGACCACTCCATAAGAAATCAGCACAGACGAGCACTCGTCAAAGTCGGCCTAGGAATGCCTTCCATCAAATCCGTCCCATTGCCACGCTGGGACTTTGCCAAAGCCAACTGGTCATAATTCACTAGCGAATTGGAACATAATACACAGTGTATGCGCCTAACATTGAAAATTATAAGAGTTTTACGGGATTAGTATGTGCCTTCGCAAAGAAACATATCCCAATAGCACACAGGAAGGTTTACGTCCCTGGTTGTAATCTAAAACGTAACGAGTTGTATGAAGAACATAAACTCAGCGGTGACCCTGAAATCGAAGATGAGCTACTAAATTGTGTAGACTCAGCAAGAGGAAAGAAACGGAACAGTCTCGTGGAAAATACAAATTTTCAGCACTCTAGCCGAAAAGCATGGTCTCTTTTACGGAAACATGTTAGCAGAACTCCTAAATTCAGTGCTAAGTGCTCCAAGATGCAACCAGATGCAACAGCAAACAGATTCGTTAGAGAAAAATACCTACCGACAATGACAAGAAAGAGGCATAAAGAATTCGGTCAGAATTAAAATCTAAGATGTCCTACGCTGAAGCAGCTTTCCAGTTTTCTCTTGATATCACAGCTTTTGAGGTTTCATCTGCACTAAAGCAAAAGCAGTTGGACTAGATGGTAGTTGTACACAATTTCTATTACACTGTGGTCCTCGAACAACTGAATGGTTTACTAGATTTTACAACATCTTATGCAATGGACAGCTACCACCAATACTCAAAAGAGCTAAAATTGACGCAGTACTGAAACTTGGGAAAAGTGGAGATAATGCCTATTTCCCTCCTGTCTGTCAGCTTTAAGCTGCTGGAAAGAATAATACATAGCAGAATTTCGGCTGCAACCCTAGATAGAGCAAGCTGGCTTTAGACCAAAACGGATGTACCGACCAGGTGCTAGAATTAACAAGACACATAGAGAGAGAGGGTTTCAGCAACGCAAGAAGACTGTAGCTGAGTATGGAGACCTGATATCACGATACGACACAGTTTGGGGAAAAGAGAGTATCCCAAAATTCCTTAAAATAAGCCCCTGCAAAAAACTTACCACCCTTGTGAAAAACATGTTGGCCAGCAGAGCGACTGAAGTGCACCTAAACGGCACCGTAAGCAGAATTTACAAACTGAATGATGGACTAACACGAGGATCGGTCCATGCCCCATTGCAGTTCAACATATACACTACGAATTTTCCAGCTACTTCTGCTAGAAAGTTTATATACGCGGACGACCATGCACTGACAGCCCAATCCAATGACTTCGCAGCATCCGAAATCGCGCTCACAGAAGATCTTCAGAGACTCGTCAAGTTCTTCGAAACACGGACACTGATATCAAACTTGACGAAAATAGAGGGCAGCAGCTTCCAACTGAGCAACAGACAAGCCAACTCTATCCCTCAATATCAATATCGTGGCCACGTGCTGAAGTTCAGTCCTCACCCTATATATACGAGTCATTTGGGATCGATCCTTGACCAACAGTACATATCTAAGCAAAACATCTGCCAAAATCCAAAGCCGTAAGAAAATTCTTCACAAACTCACAGTAACAGGCTGGGGCCCCACTGCATCTACTCTCAGAACTACAGCACTTGCCCTATTATACCCAGTAGCTGAATTCTGCAGTCCAGTATGGCATAACAGTACCCATGGAAAGAAGGTAGAAGGCTCTGAGCACTATGGGACTCAACATCTGAGGTCATCAGTCCCCTAGAACTTAGAACGACTTAAACCTAACTAACCTAAGGACATCACACACATCCATGCCCAAGGTAGGATTCGAACCTGCGACCGTAGCGGTCTCGCGGTTCCAAACTGAAAGAAGGTAGATGTCCAGCTGAATGACACAGTGAGGATTATATTAGGCACTGTACAGTCTACTCCTCAGAAGTGGATACCGGTACTTTCTAACATTCCACCTCCTCATCTCCGAAGAGCATTAGCACTGAAGAAAGAATGGCATAAGTGCTGTGACAATCCTTACCAATACATGGAGACTGTCTACATGAAGATCTCAGGCTTATATTTCTGAACTCCTCTGGGATTCTAGGAAAGAAGATATCCCAAGAAGTGATTGGCTGTCTTCAAACCAAGCAACCCCTTGCTTTCAACCAAGCTAGGAAAATCTGGACATCAGTTAACTGGGTAAGAACCAAACACGGCAGATGTCAGATTTGGAATAGAAGTGGAAGATTGCCGATAGACCTTTAGACTGTGCAGACGTGCCTCAGACCATCAGCCACATCGTTATGGCCAACTTCGAAGGTCCAGTGGTTCAATGGAGGAGATCCATCAGGCCACTTAGGAAGCTGCTGAGTGGATAAGAACACTGGACATCCATCTCATCCATCTGTAATAGTACTAATGTTACTCATAGATCAAGGTCGAAACTTGTATCTGTCTGTAAACATGTAAATAGTTGCATATTGCATTTTGTAACAACACGCTGGGTCTTCAAGCCATACGAAGTATATACAGCGTGTTACAAACAGGTACGACCAAACTTTCAGGAAACATTCCTCACACACAAAGAAAGAAAATATGTTATGTAGACATGTGTCCGGGAACGCTTACTTTCCATGTTAGACCTCATCTTATTACTTCTCTTAAAATCACATTAGTCATTGAATGGAGACACACAGCAACAGAACGTACCAGCGTGACTTCAAACACTTTGTTACAGGAAATGTTCAAAATGTCCTCCGTTAGCGAGGATACATGCATCCACCCTCCGTCGCATGGAATCCCTGATGCGCTAATGCAGCCCTGGAGAATGGCGTATTGTATCACAGCCGTCCACAATACGAGCACGAAGAGTCTCTACATTTGGTACCGGGGTTGCGTAGACAAGAGCTTTCAATTGCCTCCATAAATGAAAGTCAAGGGGGTTGAGGTCAGGAATATGTGGAGGCCATAGAATTGGTCCGCCTCTACCAATCGATCGGTCACCGAATCTGTTGTTGAGGAGCGTACGAACACTTCCATTGAAATGTGCAGGAGCTCCATCCTGCATGAACCACATGTTGTGTCGTAAAGGCACATGTTCTAGCAGCGCAGGTAGAGTATCCCGTATGAAATCATGATAACGTGCTCCATTGAGCGTAGGTGGAAGAACATGGGGCCCAATCAAGACATCACTGCCCAAACGTTCAGAGAATATCTGTGTTGATGACGTGATTGCACAATTGCGTGCGGATTCTCGTCAGCCCACACATGTTGATTGTGAAAATTTACAATTTGATCACGTTGGAATGAAGTCTCATCCGTAAAGAGAACACTTGCACTGAAATGAGGATTGACACATTGTTGGATGAACCATTCGCAGAAGTGTACCCGTGGAGGCCAATCAGCTGCTGATAGTGCCTGTACACGCTGTACAAGGTACGGAAACAACTGGTTCTCTCGTAGCACTCTCCATACTGTGACGTGTTCAACGTTACCTTGTACAGCAGCAACTTCTCTGACGCTGACGTTAGGGTTATCGTCAACTGCACGAAGAATTGCCTCGTCCATTGCAGGTGTCCTCGTTGTTCTAGGTCTTCCCCAGTCGCGAGTCATAGGCTGGAATGTTCCGTGCTCCCTAAGACGCCGATCAATTGCTTCGAACGTCTTCCCGTCGGGACACCTTAGTTCTGGAAATCTGTCTCGATACAAACGTACCGCGCCACGGCTATTCCCCCTGCTAATCCATACATCAAATGGGCATCTGACAACTCCGCATTTGTAAACATTGCGCTGACTGCAAAACCACGTTCGTAATGAACACTAACCTGTTGATGGTACCTACTGATGTGCTTGATGCTAGTGCTGTAGAGCAATGAGTCGCATGTCAACACAAGCACCGAAGTCAACATTACCTTCCTTCAATTGGGCCAACTGGCGATAAATCGAAGAAGTACAGTACATATTGACGAAACTAAAATGAGCTCTAACATGGAAATTAAGCGTTTCCGGACACATGTCCACATAACATCTTTTCTTTATTTGTGTGTGAGGAATGTTTCCTTAAAGTTTGGCCGTACCTCTTTGTAACACCCTGTATAATAGAATGAAATTATCACTCTACAGTGGAGTGTGCGCTGATATGAAACTTCCTGGCAGATTAAAACTGTGTGCCGGACCGAGACTCGAACTCGGGACCTTCGCCTTTCGCGGGTAAGTGCTCTACCAACTGAGTTACCCAAGCACGACTCACGCCCCGTCCTCACAGCTTTACTTCCGCCAGTACCTCGCCTCCTACCTTCCAAATTTTACAGAAGCTCTCCTGCGAACCTTGCAGAACTAGCAGTCCTGAAAGAAAGGATATTGCGGAGACATGGCTTAGCCACAGCCTGGGGGTTGTTTCTAGAGTGAAATTTTCACTCTATAGCGGAGTGTGCGCTGGTATGAAATTTCTTGGCAGATTAAAACTGTGTGCCGGACAGAGACTCGAACTCGGGACCTTTGCCTGTCGCGGGCACGTGCTCTACCAACTGAGCTACCCAAGCACGACTCACGGCCCGTCCTCACAGCTTTACTTCCGCCAGTACCTCGCCTCCTACGTTCCAAACTTTCGCAGGAGAGTTTCTGTAAAGTTTGGAAGGTAGGAGGCGAGGTACTGGCGGACGTAAAGCTGTGAGGACGGGTCGTGAGTCGTGCTTGGGTAGCTCAGTTGGTAGAGCACTTGCCCGCGAAAGGCAAAGGTCCCGAGTTCGAGTCTCGGTCCGGAACACAATTTTAATCTGCCAGGAAGTTTCACCCTGTATAATATACATAGCACATTACTGCTTGGATTTCAGAATGTTACTCGACAGAGGATATTGGTTATAGGTTCACTCACCAAATATTCAATGCCTTAAATAATGTAACATTGACAGTTTGTGTTTTTTGTGAGCTTTCCAACGCCTTTGAATATGTAAATCACTTTCATCTCTTGGGAAACTTAACTAATGACTTTACACACTATTGGTTGGATTCATAGGTAACTAACAGATCGCAAACAGTTGTGCTGAATGTTTCAAGTATTCTTAGACGAAGATAAAATTATAATGACCTGGGCAGCCGTGTGGGAAGAAGTGGGGGGGGGGGGGGGGAATAGATGAGATTCCAACAGGTTCAATTATCGTTCCACTGATATTTGCTGTGTATGTGAATTACCTTCCAGTTAACATTCGTCAAGCAAAAATGTGCTTTTTTCAAACGACAATAGTGTTACGGTAAACATCATTATCAAGAAAGCAACAAAAAATCAATAATGTCTTTCATGAATTATTAAGTGGTTCTGTGAGAAATGAACTCTCCCTAAATCTTGAGAAAACACTCTGTTCAGGTCTGTAGTGTCATACCAACAAGAGATATAGCACAAGAACAGGAGTCAGTAGAAAAGGCAGAATAATCCAAAATATTGAGTGTACATATTTTAGAGAACTTTAACTGAAAGAAACAAATAACTCAGCTAAAATTGTTATTTTCATCCACTTTTGATCTTTGTACGATTACTAGCCATGGAAATAAATGTATCCACCGCCTGACATATTTTCCGCATCTCCATGCAATAACTTCATATGAAGTTGTTTTCTGGGGTAACTCATCAAACTGAAAGGAAGTGCTTAACTATAGCAATTACAACAAATATATTCGCTAACGAAGTACGTCGTAAATATTACATTGCAGTTTCATAAGAACAGTGACGTTCAGACCTGCAACACTAGAGGTACAAGTCACCTTTGTATACCCATTAATAAATTTGTCAGTTGTTCAGAAAAGAGTTCAATGCGCAGGAAAAAAAAAGTGCTCATTTGCTCAATAACACAAAATATCTGAGAGGAAGCAAAGCTAGTTTTAAATATAACGTAAAATCACATCACCTGGTCAATTACGCCCTTTCAACGGACTTAATTGTGTTGAACAACTGGTAGCAGGTAAAAAATGCTGGTTTTAAAGTGTATTTTGAAGAGTGGATACAAAAATTGATATATTCATTAGCGTTAACTCTAAACATACATAAATATCTTGTAAGCTGTCTCGATCCACATCCTTTCATTTAAAAGGAGCGTTCAAATAATACCTGGAACGTGCAACTCACTAACTAGCTGGATGAACAAAGGTGTATCCAGAGAGTGGGTCAGCTTATCTGGATGAGAAAAACGCTAATGAGGTGCGGCAGGTGCCTTAGATTTTGCTCGCGACAGCTATTTAATCTCTCTGGTGATCAGTTTATTGCCACGATGAAATGTACACTTTCATAAATATCTGTAGAATGCCTGCAACCAAGACATGTAGACCAAAATGACCGCTCTCTGCAACGCATACGTTCCCATCGTGACGATGATCTGTGGTCGCAGAGGCGTTCTCAGAGCTTAATATTTGAGGGGCTTGACGATGTAAATCAGCCGAAAACTTAGAAGCTACCGGTCTGCCAAAACCATAAGCACCCAAGTCGCGCTGAGTTCACCGGAATGCCTTTACGGTGCCCAGAAGAACAACTTCATTTATGACTAGGACTGTAGTTAGGTACTAAATGAGAAATCGGGAAATTTATACTGACATGCAAATTTTGTTTGGGTGCGGACATTAAGCACACAGATACCATTACAACTTGGACCGTGTATTCCTAATCAGATGCAGTGAGTAGGGAATAATACATTCTTTCTAAATAATTGTAAAAGACATCATGGTCGTCTTCGGTTTGTCAAGTTCCTTATGTCTTTGCTATTTCGGCATCTAGCCATTTACTTAGTGCCCTCCAAATGTCAGTTATATTATAGAACACGACGCAGTGCACATTACGTGCTTCAGCAGAAGTCAAAGAATAAGAGAGTTGGATACATATCATCAAAAGTATCCGGACACCTACCTGAAAACGACTTACAAGTGCGTGATGCCCTCCATTGGTAATCCTGGAATTCTATACGGTGTTGACTCACTCTTAGCCTTGATGACAGCTTCCACTCTCACAGGCAACAGGTGCTGGAAGGTTTCTTGGGGAACGGCAGCCCATTCTGCTCGGAGTGCTGAACTGAGGAGAGGTACCGATGTCGGTCAGTGAGGCCTGGTTCGAAGTTGGCCTTCCAAAACATCCCAAAAGTGTTATATAGGATTCAGGTCAGGACTCTATGCACGCCAGTCCATTACAGTAATGTTATTGTCGTGTAACCACTCCGCCACAGGCCGTGCGTTATCAACAGGAGCTCGATCATGTTGAGATATGCAAATATCACCCTCGAATTGCTCTTCGACAGTGGGAAGGAAGAAGGTGCTTAAAACATCAATGCAGACCTGTGCTGTGATAGTGCAACGCAAAACAACAATGGGTGCAAGCCCCCTCCATGAAAGACACGACCACACCATAACACCACCGCCTCCGAATTTTACTGTTGGCACAACACACGCTGGCAGATGACGTTCACGGGGCATTCGCCATACCCACGCCATGCCATCGGATCGTCAGATTACGTACCGTGATTCGTCACTCCATATAACGTTTTTTCCACTGTTTAATCGTTCAACGTTTACCCTCTTTACACCAAGCGAGGCGTTGTTTGGCATTTATCAAGAAATCCAGGTTTTCTCACCTCCCGCCTGACTGTCATAGTACTTGCAGTGGATCCTGATGCAGTTTGGAATGCCTGTGTGATGGTCAGGACAGATGTCTGCCTGTAACACACTACGACCCTCTTCAACTGTCGGCGGTCTCTGTCAGTCAACAGACGTTTTTGTACTGCACCTGTCACTTCACGTTTCCAGTTCACATCGGAAACCGTGGAGCTAGGGCTGTTTACGAGTGTAGAAATCTCCGGGTATAGACGTATGACACAAGTGACACTCAATCACCTGACCACGTTCGAAGCCCGTGAGTTCCGAAGAGGGCCATATTCTGCTCTCTCACGAAGTTTAATGACTACTGAGGTCGCTGATATTGCGTACCTGACAGTAGGTGGCAGCACAATGCACATAATATGAAAAACCTATGTCTTTGGAGGTGTCCTGATACTTTTCATCATGTAGTGTATGTCATCAGCAGCGTGATAAAATAATTATAGCATTCAATGCTGATAATAATGCCTTTTATAGACTTTTCTTGGGCTCTGAATTCCAGATAAAACAAAATTGAACGTTCCTTGAACTTCCGTAGGTCATTATGTTATACCAACGCGAAACAGCTATATTTAGCATCAAGATAATGTCACATAGAGTGAAAATCTGTGAACGATGTTGGGAGTGCTCATAATTCTATTATAAAGAGAATATTAATGGGAAGCAATAATTTTCTTATGATGTATGACGGAACATACCGTAATAAAGAACCAAATCTATTGTTCGAATAGTCCATTTGTCAGAGAAGTCTCCTTAACACGGTCTCTTAGTTAGGGTAACGATAATACCCTCTGTAAGTAGTCGGGAATGTTAGATACTGGCTAATGAGGAGCCATGTTTCACAACAGCTCCCTAACTGTCCTGAATCTTCTTGCCGCGTCTTTGGTGTTGGAGTTAGTTCAGCAAATTATGCTCTGTTACAGCCACCACAGAAAGAGCAGCTGCCTGCATTTCTCCTTTTGATCTGGGCACAGAGCTACCCAAGCTCTCCGTTTCTGTTAACAAGCAGGATCTCCGTGTACTGTAATTGCAATTCGCTCACCAGGGACTTTTAATTAAGAGAGCGATACACAATTCGTCATAAGAGAGCAAAAAGGTATATGTAATTGCATTTAATGTTAATTTCTGTATCATAAAACGGATGACCATGTGTGTAGAAATGCTTCAGCTTGCAGATTACTCGTGAGGAGGAATCCATAAATCTTGGCATTAATGGATTTTAAAGCTGCCTGAATTTCATGTGAAACATTCGGTAGCTCACAGAAACAATAAAGAGGGAAGTGCTTCAGTATCGCTATGAGCTGTTTAATTTCGAAGAAGGGGCACCCAGGGAATACCAACGAAACTGAATGAAATTAAATTACAACGATTTCACTGGAGAATAAAGTAGACTTTTCCCTCTCATCGATCAAGAATTTTAACCAAGCGACAGAATGCTGCTACAAGAAACATTTTCTTATCCATAAAAAATGTGGAAAGGGTCCCTGTAGGTTTCGAACACAGCATCACAATCAGGAAACAAGTATTTTTTGTACCATGAGATGGGCCTGATCAGCCTGAATGGTTACATAATCCTTGTTAGTACTGCTACCTCGGACAGTGACCCTGCTGCCCAGAGATTACCACGACATGGCTGCAAAATCATCACCAAACCACCGCTATATGTCACTATTGGCAAAAACATGTCTGTATCGTAGCCTTGGTACGGCTTACACCTGACACGAACCCTGCCGGAAGTTGGAAAACGTGTGAATCAAGATTACTGCGACCAAATGTTCTTCCATTATTCCATAGTCCAGGTTTTATGAACTGGGTAGAACATTTCCATGTTGTGAGCATTTGCATCATAATGTGCGGTTCTGAAATTCCAGCTCGCCATGTAGCACCCCGCTTATGGAGCTCCTTTTGATTTTTTTTTTTTTGTGCTCGCGGTATTCGGGATCCCGACATTTAGTTCAACAGTGATTATTGCTGCTGTCGTCCTGTTACGTTTCGTCCCAGTCTTCTTCAAAGACCATCTGACACGATCAGTCAGCAAAAACACTCTTCAGCGTTGCGCGGCTCCATTGATGACAGACGTATCCACATACGAGAATCAACAATCTGCCCACGTTCTCTTAGCTTCGACAGAGAGCACTCACAATTACACACGATACTGTTCTGACAATGGTTAATTTTTGCAAGGTATTAAGGGCACTGTACATCTGCCGTTCGTGGTCGAATACAACAGTCCCACGGGCTGGCTTGGTTAGCATCTACTTTACGTTCTAGTATATATTTCCGGTGATGTTTCCATATCTTCGTCAAACGCCTGTAACTACCGAAGTAATAGAGTTTTATACGTACAAAAGTTATCTGATAGTAAGAAAGTGAGTCAACATGCACCTGTGTGTGTGTGTGTGTGTGTGTGTGTTAGTAAGAGAGGAGAACCTGCCATTAATTTCTCGGACATGTGTTACAGAATTATATGTAACTATACAGTGAATTGACTGAAACAATTTAGTTCGAAGTGTATGTGTTATTACTAGGGTACATTGGTACATAATGGAAGACAGACTTGAGAACTGTCAGAACACTTTCATAGAAATATAGACTAAGGAAAAGAGAGCTATCTAATGCTCAGATTACACAGCTACTCAGGGAAGCAGGAAGCTACGGATCTTTGCTGATGGTCAAAGTTGAGGTTGGTACATAATTTTAATTTCAACTAGACAACAACTTTCATTATTACAAAATTGTAGAATAAAAAAATGGCAATATAAAAATTAAATTCGGAACTTTGACCCTTTTTTTACTTTTACCGGTGCAACATACAAATTTATTCTTCACAGACTGAATTATATTAAGCACAATTAAGATTGTAATTAAATTATTAATTTGAATACTGAACCATTATCAGCGATGGCAGAAAATGTTAACTATAACTCGCAAGCAATCATTTTTTGCCTGATCACAAGATAAGATACTAATGACACAACCTTCAAGTCAAATTTAAACAGTCGTAAATTACCAAAATTTAATAAAACTGAACCGGCTGCATAATAGTCCACAGTCCAAAAATTCTTACACACAAACACAAGGTGGCCAAAGAAGGAGAACCCGGGGTTGAAAACCTCACCAAACAGGAATGATACCAAAGGTTACAGCGTTCACAACATACGCAAATAAGTAAAATTTACATTCAATGAGAATGACGGTTGTTGTCTAAACCACTAGTATAACGTTTAAATAACTTCCAGGAGCAGTAAGGTTATGAAAGGGTGGTCTCTCAAAATTAACAAATGGAATCACTGTAAGTCGTTCTAAAATTGCAACTTTAAACAACAGCATTAAAGGCTATAGCGGCGCTTGGAAAAAACACTGTGGAAGGTAGAGAGCGCGAGCTTTAGTTGCCCAAAACTTGTGTACAGGATCCCAAACTGGCGGATGTGTTATCCGACTGGGCCCAACGTAAGTAGCCCTGACAAGAATTTGTAAACAGCACCGACCCCGCAGCACAAGTAGTCTTAACAAAATTCCAGTAAGTGCAAGCTCCAGTCACAGCCAAGATTATAATTAATAATATTTACGCTCCCAAGAGTTAATGCAAATTCCCACGGAGCGATCCTGGAAATCAACAGTCCTCTAAGAAGTTAGCCAAAATTTACGACACCACCTACAGTAGCCATAAGGAAATTCCCGCATTAAATAATTATACAAAATCCAGCTGGAACTAGTGATTAAACTATCCCGAGCGAATTGTGTTGAATTCTACAGCTGCTGGACACGTACACAGTCCCGGTCAAGCTGAGACCGGACAGTGTGTACCGAAACAGTCTAAAATTTCCGAGTCAAAACTTGAAATAACACACACTGTACATGCCCTGAAGCAGAATAAGCAGTACATTAGCCTCAATGAATAAGACACTGTGGAACCAAGTTCAAAGCGATCCTTAACTAATCTGTGGCAGATACCACATGTCACCGTAAGTATCACACAACTTCACCGGTTAACACCAGAATATGAATGAATCATACGTAACTTAATGCTTACAGTTATGCAATGAGAAGATGTCCAGCATGAGAGGACGAACCCGCCACCATTTCGTACACAAAGGCCCCGACTAATCGTCACCGTACACCCGGCGAGCGGCCAAACGACAAAGACGGCTAGGACGGCCAGGCCCAGGCACCGCGGACTGAGACGAAGGCTTCCCTTCAAAACAATGCTACCTCGTCGAACGCCGATCGGTGAGAGACCCCTGCCACACGCCAAGCCACAAAACCAAAGGCGGAATAGTCAGAGATACAAGACTAGACGAGTATCGATATCAGCGAAACAAGTGGAACATAAGTAGCGCCTTTTGCATCTCCTCCTATCTCTGGGATGTCGGCCGTTTACTATCGTGACGCAATGAAGCGTTGAAACTAGTAGCGACAAAATAAAATAAAACCATAAAAACAGCTGTAGGTGCTTTTATTTTTTGTCTCGATAACTAGCGCCAGTCGCCACGGCTCAGAAAGTATTCGATAACATAAATGATTTATAACTGGAGCAAGAGAGGGAGACATGAAAACCTTTATATTGTGCAAGGTGTCTTGTAAAAACACCGTAGGAGAATTTTCTAATGACATGAACTGTGCTTGCGTGAATTTCCTGCCGGCCGGGGTGGCTGAGCGGCTCTAGGCGCTACAGTCTGGAACTCCGTGACCGCTACGGTCGCAGGTTCGAATGCTGCCTCGGGCATGGATGTGTGTAATGTCCTTATGTTAGTTAGGTTTAAGTAGGTCTAAGTTCTAGGGGACTGATGACCTCAGAAGTTAAGTCCCATAGTGCTCAGAGCCATTTGAACCATTTCTTTTTTTTTTTTTTTTTAAGAATTTCCTATTTGTATTCCATATGGAGATGAAGTCCCATTCCTCTTTTCTTCTTGTGTCAATCCAGACTTTTCAGCGTGTCTACGATGAATGGTATACCACTCGCTTGCCTATTATGTGGAATGAGAACAGTTGCTGTAAACAGATCCTAACCATTAGACAGTGGAGAAGAATGTCACACCTCCTTAATCACTGTCATTTTGAAACTCTGATACTGCTACTACAGATAACT
Organism: Schistocerca piceifrons; assembly: GCF_021461385.2. NCBI lineage: Eukaryota > Metazoa > Arthropoda > Insecta > Orthoptera > Acrididae > Schistocerca > Schistocerca piceifrons. The sequence goes on from NC_060138.1 coordinate 49,242,987, forward strand.
GCTACTGTAGTGAATATAGATCGGTCTAAACACGTATCTGGGTGAATGTCGAGCAGGTTATGACATGAAGTGGCGTGAAAATGGCAAATAACCATTGGTCACAGTGGGCCATACAGCTGCCGAACTACCATTGTCATACTGACGTAATGTTCTCCTCAGCAGATATTCTTGGTTTTGTCTTCGACGCTTCCTTTGACCACCAGCATGCAGCACGTCCCACTTCTCTGTTATCTCCTGGAGTTTGCCTTCGGATATTGCTCCAGCAGCTTAATTTCATGCTACCGGCCACTTTCCCCACGTTTGTGAACCATTTACATTATTGGGACAAGGGTAAATCTGGCACAGAGTACTGTTATCCAAGATGGCGACGATGTCGTCATCGAAGGTGGCGGCCGTGACGTTATCTGATGACGTAATCCAAGGTGGCAGAATTTAGCGGGAAGTTTGAATTTTGGCAGGACGATAGGTCAATTAGGTTACCTCCACTAATGTAACCCCGTCCCCCAGAAATTGGTGGGAAGTTTAAATTCCGTTATTACAATGCAACACACCTCTACAAACCTAAGAAAATGGCAGGAAGATGGGTCACTTGGGCTGTTTCTACTAACGTAAGAAAATGATGGGAAAGAAAGGGCAGTTGGGCTACCGCCACTATCCTAAGTCATCTGACTGCCACCTCTTCCTAGGGATTGGCAGGAAAAGGACTCAGCTGCTGCTGGGCTGCTGGAGAGAGGAAGGATTGTACTTTATTTAATTGCGAGAAATTTACTTAGGGTTGGTATTTGTAAGATAGTATGTTTATCACTATGATGCAAAAGACACGTTGTGACATACTTGGCGTCATGCCACACAGCCTCCAGACCAGTAAACCCAGTTGTAAATAACGCAATACGTTTATGTCCAGAGAGCCAAACAACTCATAAATTGTCAAAATAATAATCCTCTGCAAACATACGTGCTAATCGTCAACTATTGAAATACTGCACCAGTCATTATTTAAAAAATTTGAGGCACTACTGCCATCTAGTGGGGTCGCCCCGAGGTTTCGGGTCCAAATGACATAGTACATAGTACCACTACCAGACGGTGCTGTCGTCCATTCTGTGACGTAATCCTAGATTGCGGCGATCACATTGGCTGATGACGCAAGCAGCATTACCCAAGATGGCGGATTGTGGAGGGAAACAGTGTGTTCACGATGAGGTCTGGACCTAGTACACAGTACTACCACCATAGGGTGCTGTCATCCGTTCTGTGATGTAACCCAGGTCAGTGGGGGAAAATGGCGGGAAAAGGTGTGGTCGCCACAAGATCTGGACCTATTACCAAGTACTGTCAACAGAGGGTGCTGTCATCTGTTCCTTGACATAACCCAAGATGGCTGTCTGGAGGGGAAAATGTCTCAGCCTGTGCTGGGCTGCTGGAGACAGCAAGGAGTGTATTTTGGAACAAATTTATTTATGGATCGATTTTGAAAATAGTATATTTATCACACTGATACAAAGCTCACACTTTGACATGCCTGGGGTCATGCAACCCAGCCCACAGCCCTGTAAGCTACTCTACACATGCGCAAACAGCTCCTAAATTACCAAAATAATTTCAGTATAGAAATGCAAACTCCTTCTAAATGAGGCAGTACACTGATGTACATACACAAAATCAACTCGTAAACTGTCGAAATAATGCATAGCACAGCCTACAAACCTACTCGCAGAATAATGCAACAGACTGCAAACAACACGCACATGCACAGCCCACCACACCCCTCTCCACTGAATTGCACAGGAGACTATTGCACATGCTCCCAGAAGTCGGGATGCTCTGACAGCCCCTCTAAGTGATGTGGCAGTCAGCTGCCAAGCAATGCACAGGTGCTCATTTAGGTAACTGAAGCATGAGAAGCGGCTTCCCTTTATACTAGACACCTGAGAAATTCCCCTCAAAATACATGTTAACCTAGGCACTGTTGCTGACACGACTTGACAGGAGTGAAGACCTATGTGTAGAGCGCATCAACACTACATGGAAGCCACTGTGAGCCACCACTTTCATTCCACTGCTGACAGCATGTGTAAGTTCCTTGAGTGTTATACCGACATCACTTGTCTAATTATACAAACGCCAAGTCATCCGCTGGACCGCGTGTGTGTGTATTTACTGTTGCTGGTATGATGACGCATAGCTGCCACGCGAGTTGAGTGGGAGCTCCATTCGCCTTTGTTTTCTGCAGATGAGACTTTCAGCAGTTAAATTATTTTGCATAGATCGCTAAATTGCACTGACAGTTAAACCATCAATAGTTGTCTACAGATCATAAAATTCATACAAGTATCACAAGAATATACGAAGACAGGAACATATTTATCAGTGTACCTTCAATTAAATATTACGATTGCTGCTTCAGTCCAACACTGATAGATGTACATATAATGTCTCCTCTTGACGGCTGTGGTTCTGGAAGATATCTCAGTATCTATACCGCACATAATTTTCCATGAAAGAAAACTGTGTCATATACTCGTGGTTATTGTTGCACTGATTCTATACATTCCTCACAATAGGACACACACTCATCTTCTCTGGTCATTCCACAATGTAAGCCATAGTAACTTTACAATGCAATATACTCACATTTTACACAAACAGTGCAGTTACCTTTTGTATCTGTACATCATCTGAAAAAATTATGGTATGCCTACACTCACACAGGCTATATGTCTATATTATCTTCAGCCCTACGAAATTATCTGACAAAATCTTATAATCAGCGCTTCTGGAATGTGCTGCAAATGCCAAGATTCTCTCAAACAAGTGTTACGAAGGGATGCCGCCTGCTCATGCTTGAGGGACCCGAATAGGCAGGTGTCCATGGCTTGGCAGCTAACTGCTGTGTCGTTTCGAGGGTCTGTCGGTGCATCACAACTTCTGGGATCATGTGTGCTAGTCTCCTGCGAGGTCCAGTGGAGAGGGGCTGGTGGGCAGTTCATGTGCACGTTGTTTGCGTGTTGCATTATTTTGCGAGCAGGTCCCTAGGCTGTGCTATGCATTATTTGGACAGTTTACGAGTGGATTTCGTGTTGGTACTTGAGTGTACTGCATTATTAGGAGGAGTTCGCATGTCTATACTGAAATTATTTCGGTAAATTAGGTGTCGTTCCCGTGTCTGCAGAGAGTTATTTAGGAGTAGCTTACAGGGCTGTGGGCTAAATCGCATGGCCCCAAGCATGTTAAAGCATGTGTTTTGTATGTGTGATAAATATACTATCTTTCAAAATCTCTCCCTAACTAAATTGTTCCAAAATAAATAGATTACACTTCTTCATCTCTCCAGCAGCCCAGCACCCGCTGAGTCATTTTCCCCTCCAGACTGTCATCTTGGGTTATGTCACAGAACAGACCACAGCACCCTCTGGTAACAGGACTGTGTACTAGGTCCAGACCTCATGGCGACCACACCGTTTCCTGCTATTTTCCCCCACCGTATTGGGTTATGTCATGGAATGGACGACAGCACACTCTGGAGGTAGTACTACGTACTAGGTCCAGACCTCATGATTAACACACTGTTTCCCGCCAAAATTGGCCATCTTTGATAATGGTACTGGCATCATCAGCTGAATTTTTCTCCACCATCTTGGATTACATCATTGAATGAGTGAAAGCGCCCTCTGTTGGTAGTACTGTGCACTAGGTCAGTAGGACTCTGGACGTCGTGGTGAACATGCTGGATACCGGTAGTGCGTCAAATTGTTTAAATACAGACTGGTGCATGACTTCGACAGTTGACTAATAGTATGCATGTTTGCAGAGTCTTTTAGATGGATTATTATTTTGATAATTTATGAGTTGTTTGGTTCTCTGGACATTAATTTATTGCATCATTTACGAGTAGTTTGCAGGTCTGTAGGATGTGTGGCAGGACGCCAAACATGTCACAGCGTGCATTCTGTATCACTAAATAAATTGTTCCAAAATAAAAATGTATACTCGTTCCTCTCTCCAGCAGCCCAGCACAGGCTGAGTCCTTTTCCCACCAATCCGTAGGAAGAGGTGGCAGTCGGATTACTTAGGTTACTGGAGGAAGCCCGACTGACCTTTCTTTTCTGCTATTTTCTTAGGTTAGTAGAGATAGCACAAGGGATCTGTCTTCTGACCATTTTCCTCTGTTAGTAAAGGTGTGTTGCATTGTCCTGAAGGAATTTTAACTTCCTGCAATTTTCTGGGGGAGGGTTTTGGTAGCCCAGTTGACGTATCTTCCTGCGAAAATTCAAACTTCACACTAAAATTAGCCATCTTGGATGACGTCATTGCTGCCATCCTGGATAACGGTACTTTGTGCCAGAATCACTCTTGTCTCAAAACTCTTAACCACCTTGGCTGCGTCCTGCGGCCCGTGTTCGCTTTGGCTTTAATTCGCTTCGTAAAGGACACTACTCGAGACTCCCTCTGTCGCCATATGTCTCTCGGCTTTCGCACAGAACATTTGATAGTACCTTTGCCTAAGCTGATGTCTGTTGGACTGAGTGTGGTGTCACGTGTGGATTCGTCACTGGCACGGACGATTTTCGGTATCAGCTACCGCAACATTGCTCAGTATATACAGCAGATATCTTCTGCCTGTATCAGGACACACAGTACTTCCGGTGATACAGGCTTTCCAATTGTGTCATCTACTCTCTCTCAGTGCCCTTCAGAGCTTCTGTGTGCTCTACACCATCTGTTCCTTAGGGCAACAGGTGCAAGAAAGCTGTCACTTGCTCACTCTTGATGCAGCCACTGCGATGTTTATGCGAGTCCCTGCTCACGTAGTTCTGACGGGAATCGAGACCTCTGACGCTACGCTGCTGCCAAGGCTGCAGTCCTCATACCTCAGCCCACTAGCTGTTAGATTCCCTCTGGTGATCTCTGTGTTGCCATCTGTCAGCAGGGTGAGTCTCTTCGTCATCACCACTGGTCTTCCCTTCATGGCAACAAGTTGCAGGGAACTGAACCTCTCCCAGCTGCTTGGCCAAACCTCTCGCCGGCAGGGAGATCATTTTAGCTAGGTTGCGTACTGGGCATTGCCTTTTGGCCATCTTCACTGATCCCCCAACATTTTGTGCCTATTGTTATCCACCTTGGACAATTCACTATTTCCCGACAGAATGCCCTTTTTTCAGCTGCTTACGTTCTAATTTCTGGTAGTGTCTTAGTTATCGGCTGTTTTAGGAAACGTTGAGTGGGTTGTCGACTGTGTTTTACTTTTTATCTGTTGTAGCAATATGGTGAAGGACATTAAATCTTCATTTCAGGACCTCCTGTCTTTCCTTCTGTCGACTGAGCTTGACGTGTAGTCGCTTTTAACACCTTTTTCGTCTCTGTGTACGGTTCTGACATGGGCGCGAATGACTTTGCTTATATTTGAGCCCTAAAACAAAACAACACAGAACACAGAGTTGCATGTCACTCTGCAACGCATTAACTAGATACTACTTAACGCTTTCATAAGTCCGCCTACTGGCCCATTTAAGCCATTTACTGCAAGCCATCCGCCGTGTCATCCTCTGCCAATGACGGCATTCCGATGACCGGTTGACATAAAAAGGAAAAAGGAAATAGAGGGCATGGGATCGGCACGCATCTCTCCCGGTGACTGCGGCCGTCGCAGACCTTGGAGCCGCTACTTATCGCACAAATAGGTATTCAGCTGGTACCAATAGGCTGTGTAGAACCCTTCCTGTTGCTCTCATAAAATCTCAGGCAGTATCGGGAATCGGAGCTGCCAGTCAGACACGCTACGAAGGTGCACACAATACGTGACTGGAGGCGTGTACCATGTGATGATGAGTCGCGATTTTCACCTTTTGAAATAATTCTAGCTTTCTATCGGCGACGCAGTGAATTGTTTAGCCCACAGGGTGAAGACAGTATAGTTTAGGCCGGAGTTCTTTGTTGTACCGTGACATGCGCCCAGTGTAGTCAGCGTTTCTTACGAATCAGTCTCCTGGCCCGCTCGCTTCATGGGGTTCTCTTTAATGCCATCTCTCTTGATGGAGTATCAAATTGTCTTCCATTCTTTGTCGTGTGATTTTGTCGTGTTCTGTTGTCGTCTAAACCTCTTTTGGAATTCTAGAGCTTAGCACACCTCTGTGCAAAAGGTGATACCGTGAGTATAATGCAATGGTATTGCAATAACTTGTTGTACCATAGGTCTGCGTGCGAGACCTTGTGACACGTTGTCTCGACGCTTCAATTACATTTGTTCCAGTTATTGTACACACAGTTGTTAAATTTATAGGGCAGGTTCACAATACACGAACGCACGGTTACGTCAAGTGGATTTCAGACAGTCAGCTACCAATGTTATTGAAAGTTATACCATTCCATCTCCGTGAACTTCTGTGGTTCCAGCTTGATAGAGGTCCCTGCACACTTAGCACCTGTGATAAGCAAAGACTTATGTTGGAGGTATTCGAGCGGTAGCGAGGAAGAGGAGGCCCTATTCTGTGAGCAGCCCACTCACGCTCTTTTTTTATTGCTTTCTATTGTGCACTTGGTGTGGGCAGTCCAAGGACTCGATGACTCGTATGGTGTCAGGGACTTCGCAGTAAATATCAGGAGGGCTCATTCTGCGACCGAGGCCATACCAGTTGAAGCATTTTGGAGCGTTGTGTATGACTTCGTACACGATGTTAAGGAAAGTGAGGTACAGAGTGGTGCAGCAACTGTTGTGGTACGAAAGCCTGTCAGCAACAGAAATAATCAGCGAACAAGTTAGCACAATATTAATCTTGTGTTTCTCCAAGTATATAAAGACTCACTACAAATAATGCACCAAGACACAAGTTCAGCCCTCAGTGTCAACAAGGATGAGGCTCTATGAGATAAAACACGGAGGGTGGTGTGGTAGCAGCCGTTAGCCTCGTCTGCGTAGCGTCACGTAACGAAGACACTCCCAAAGCGAGTGGGCCGTGTGACGGCTGCCGGCTGGTATATAATACGGCGGCTGAGGATCGCGCGTATAATTTTTTATTTCGCAAATAGCTAAGTAGTACAGAATTACTAAGTTAGCATTCAAACAAACTCTTAAAGTAAAATAAACGTGCAGTTTCACAAACACTAGACAGACGGCATGACAATGACACAGGAGACAAATAGCAAACAGCACTATACAGGAACATTATGACAAGCGTGCACATGCTGTTATAGTAAAAGGCCAAACACGAAAGGGCAAACACCGTACATCATACAATAAGTACCACAACAACAGAAGAACAAAACTGCAAATAACATATAATAATGTGAGAAGTGCAGCTTACAGATAGAGGTACTTAAAATAAAAGAAAAATCCAAAATGATAAACGCAATAAAACCTACGGTATGCATAATAGTGCCATCATATGCACAAGGGAGCAATAATGAAAATGTAATGTACAAATAGAGGTCTGTACGCAAATTACAAGAGAAAATTATCCACCCGATTACCAACCGGGCTAGCGCCATGTGAAAATGAAGACCTCGGTAGCTCATAAATTAAATTTGCATGCCGATGGCCTTCAAATAGTCTATGAGAAAGGTATATTTATCAAAAAAGTGTGCCGACCGCTGTGGACGAGCGGTTCTAGGCCTTTCAGCTCGGAACCGCACAGCTGCTACGGTCGCAGGTTCGCATCCTGCCTCAGGTATGGGTGGGTCTGATGTCCTTAGATTAGTTAGGTTTAAGTAGTTCTAGGGGGCTGATGACCTCAGATGTTAAGTCCCATAGTGCTTAGTGCCATTTGAAACAAAACAGTGTCGTGAAACAGAAACACTGGAGGGGAAGGGGTAACCTCTCGCAAGCAGTTTCTTATACAAGTCTGACAGAGCAGTCGTGCACTTGTAACATGCCAGTATGATGTGGTTAAGATCGGCTACTGCCGTTGTGCCCTATTGCAGCGTCCAGACGTGACTGTCTTCAACTAATATATATGTGCGGGTTAACACCCGTATCTCAGCTTCATGTGAATGATAGAAGTCATATAACGTCTGAGAAGATGCACCGAGGCAAACCACGGTCGACAACAGATGTTCGGTTGCATGGGCCCTAAGTGGCCGCCCTTAGAATGATGAGAGACTTACCATCCAAACTACCAAGCGTGATAAGCAGTCTTCCGTATGGTCCATGTGAGATCCGTATAAGGGTTCGGTGTTGTAATGCTCCCCTTGGCAAGGCGGTCAACAGTTTCATTATGAAGAATACATTGATTTCCTTTAATGCAGAATAATTGAACGGCAATGCCCACGGTCTGCGCACTTTCACGGCCTCCAAGTCGTCCAGAACATACCTGTTGGTCTGTGTATCAAACGCGAAATGTTGCGATTTCTGCAGCACACTTTGAGAGTCCGTAAGGCGTAACTAGCGTAACGACGAGGACTATGAACTGTTAACGAATAGCGTCGAAATGTATTCAGTGACAAATAGAGATTCTTCACTAGCACATACGACCATCGTCGGTAATTATTGCGGAGACGTGGGTAGAAGTCTCATTCGTCCAATGTTTTGACAGACACTGTAGTGCTAGAGAGCATGCAAAATACTGTGGCTGATAGATGCACAGTCGGTTGGGTACCTTTGGGCAGAGCGGTGGTGGTGGTGGAGGATGTGGACAGGTGCTGTAGGGGATAGGCTGAGCACTGTAGGGAAAATCCCAAGCACTCTACAGGAAGTGCCGTCCTGAACTGAAGACTACGCTCAAATTTTTTTACATATTACGTGGAGCACCTACACGCCTCACTTGCGTGGCGACAGACCAAAAATACATATTGGCACCACTGCTTTGGTTAACATTTAAAAAGACATCCACTGAAAATGCAACAAAAACAGCGATTTAATTTCTCCTGGTTTATTAACCATTTCTAAGTTAAAAAAGGAAAGTCATGAGTGAAGAATTTTGAGTAAAACCTACATTTGTAGTTAGTGGATAATGAAGTACCCACTGACACCAGTTTTTTGTGCTTACACTTCTTTGGCTTAGTGGATGGGCGCCACGATCGGAGCTCGAATCCTCGTTGGCCCTAGGGCACTTGTGTGACACACCTTTCACCTGTGGTAATCCTTCCTTAATGTGAAAATGTGATGTTGCTCCTCCGTCCAGAGTCCACGATAAACTACGTTCCTCCGTAAGTGGTTGGGTACACAGTTCTGAGGTCGGAGGAAGGCGAAGGAAAGCCACTTTCCTATGGCAAGTAAGGAATTTAACTATTCCATGCAATCAGATGGGTGATGCCACTTTTAGTTACAGCCTCTACCTTTTTACATATCATTACAAACCTGAGTAAAATTTTGCTGACACGATAAACTCATTTTTTTCATTTGAAAAAATAGAAGAAACTCGCACATTTATGATATCCAAATGTTCCGAGGGAATCCCTTCGTCGGCACGTTTAAATAGTGGAATCTCTCTGTCGGCAGTTTTTAAAAGATTCCGAAAACAGTTTGCTTTGTCATAATCCGGTTCGAAGTGTGATTTGTAGCACAGTTTCCTTATCACAGAGAAACAGAAGGAAAAAAGCGAATGCACAGTATGTCCGCAGATTCTCGCCAGCATTTCAAACATTGTTAACTGTTGGTGATAGAGAATTATAGTTTACACTAAAACGAAACTTCCTGACAGATTAAAACAGTTTCTCGGACTGAGACTCGATCTCGGTACCTTTGCCTTTTGCGGGCACGAACTCTACCAAATGGGCTCCTGAACCCGTCCTCACATCTTCAATTCGGCCAGTACCTTGTCTCCTTCCCTCCAAACTTCAAACTTACTATAAAACGTTTAGCGGCTCCTAAAGTAGTTTTTCTTGGCCCAGTGGTCCAGGTTTGACTTGAGTCCATCAAAATGGCGACATACCAGGATAACGTGCAGTGTGTCATCTGGTGTGCAGAACCCAAATCTGTAACAACAGTAGTGAGGTATTATCGACTCCTGTATAGGGTGGGACTACCTGAAAGAAACAAGCATAATCACGTAGTCCAAAAACTGTAAAGAGACGGTCAATGTTCACAGTCGATGGTACCGTAGATCAACGAGCAGCAGCGGCCACCTCCTTTCAAGACAGTGCACCCCCACTTTGACGTCTCCACGTGCGGGATGTGCTGAATGAGGGATGTTCTGAATGACACAATTCTTGAGAGATGGGTGGGTCTGAGGGTCCCATCGCATCGCCCCCGCGCTCTCCTGGTGTCACGTCACTAGATTTTCCTGTGGGATTACGCCAAAGATCGCTTTTACACAACATCTGTCTGTAACATTGCTACCCTTCATGCACGAAACAATGACTGGAGCATTACTGCTCATGCTGCACTGCTGATCCGTGTATGGGCCTAATTCGAAGACCACCTGGATTCTCTGCTGGCGACAAACTGAAATAATGGCAAAGCAGAAATAGGTCTTTCATAGCTGCTAATTGTTATCCAAAAAAGCACGATGCTCTATATTAATTTCCAAGTCACGATATTTTAACCCTTGAGTCCCAACAGTATGAAAAAATACATAATTTTAGAAACGCCCGCTAAATCACGCAGGGCTTATAGATAATTAGGATTGTGGAAAGGTTCAAATGGTTCAAATCCCTCTGAGCACTATGGGACTTAAAATCAGAGGTCACCAGTCCCCTAGAACTTAGAACCACTGAAACCCAACTACCCTAAGGACATCACAGACATCCAGGGCCCGGGCAGGATTCGAACCTGCGACCGTAGCGGTCGCGCGGTTCCAGACTAAAGCTCCTGGAACCGCTCGTCCACATCGGGCGGCGATTGTGGAAGGGGCCAAAGGAGTTGCGGTGGAATTCACTTCACAATTGTAATTTATTATCATTTAATTCACAAATACACTTTTGAAAGAAATTTACTTAGCAACTGAAGGCTTGCAAACGGATGCATTAGAATAAGTTCAATTTTAAAAAGACATGAGACACAGCTAAATTTACGAATAAGATAAATTGTGTACATATATGAGATCAGCATGCGGAGCGGCTGAAGGCCGCCGGATCAAATCCTCAAAATTCTAAACATACCACGACGATTACTGAAGGCAGAAGGCCTCAGTGTTTTAAGATGCTAACAGGGCTGATGGCCCAGAAGGTGCACAGAAAGAGCTAAACAAACGCAATAAGATAGCTGCAGGCCGCAAGGTTAAATTCTGCAAATTAAGGACATATATTGCAACAATCGGTAATACAATACATGAAGTTAAAGAATTACCTATTCGCATCACCAAACGCGGAAGGCCCACAATAACTTGTCGATAATGTTTGGACTTGAAGAAAATATGTTTCCAGGGCTTAAGGCCCACAGCTAACATTGCCAAAATGAAAAACATAAAATACCGTTAAGTTACAATAACATTAATACTGCCACAATGATAATTAAGGGAATGGCACTCAGGAGCCTCCAGTTGATCGGTCTGCCCTCCTCCACTTAGGCGAGACAGGCGGAGAGCCGAACTAAACTCGTTTCGTCCGAACCGAACCAAGTGACAATCATTGACTGACGAACCAACTGCTTGCTTGCCACGACGGAGTACACGAGAATTCAACGCCCCATAAAAGTTACAAGTATCACTATCCCCAAACAAACGCGTATGTGAACTGAGCTGCCAAAACTATACACCATGTTAGGCAGCAACAACCGGTGAGGAAATGACACTGCCTAAAAGTTACTTTAGTGGTAAGGGCAAGTAACCAGAACACTAACGACCACAAGGCAGAAAATTCCAGTGGTTCACTTAACTACGAAAGACGATAATAAGGTTAATTTCGTCCAAAATGGACACGGCCTTAATTTACGTTAGTAGCCAGGGCATGTAACCAGAACAGTAACGGCCAAGAGGCTGTTGGTGCACTGAACTATGGATAAATTAATTTAATCAGTTCCACCTGACGGCGGCTATCTCGAACACTTCAATCGTTATTGTTCACAGGAAAAGCTAGACAACAGAAACGCCGGAACCAACAACGTAATGCTCAAAACCACTTAACCTTCACGTCCCGGGTCGGCGGGCGACGATGCTCGCACCGATCGGACAGCTCCAGACAGACTCCGACACTGCGCAGAAACCGCCAGCGGCCCAGTCGACAACGCCGCACTGTGATGTCTTCGGACCAGCCAACCGATCAACAATAGAGTAAAGGTCAGGCCCGGCTTAAGTGATGCGTGGCGACGACGGTCGGTCGGGCGATGTCCACGCAGGGCTCACGGCTGCTGCAAGCCGGCGACTGGATGGTCCGGGCTGCGCTCCAGACTCGTTGCAACTCCCTGGCAGGGCCCAACTCACGACCCGAACTGCCGCCGTGAACTCTCCTCCTCGCACGTTCCGACTGACTCCTCTCAGAATGCCGACAACATATAAAATAGTCGTTAGTGGAAATAACGCCAACTACACACACAACTTCCCAAACACTTGCACGAAGATCTGAACGATACCAAACAGTAACTAAGCACGCACGAAGACAAATCGGGAGTCGATTCAAACACACACAGCCGACTCATGAACGATCGGCGAGCCAAACCGCGTCTTCCAATAGGACGACCGACCAACGATCCACGAAGACCGTGACCCGGCTCAAGTGATGCGTGGCGGCAATGGTCGGGCGAGCCATGTGGACGCAGACATCACTGCTGCTCCTACCCGACTGCACTAGTGCCGCATTGCAACTCCCCGACTGTCAGGTCTGGACTGCGCTCCAGACGCGTTCCAAGTAACTGGCAGCCCAAACTCGTGACCCATACTCGCTATCCGATTTGTCGTGGCTTACGACACACAACGACCGGGAAGTAATAGCAGTCGAGCAAAGATACTATGTGAGGGGATAAGTCGATACGCGCTGCTAGCGCCGGTCAAGGTCAGGCAAACCAGGAACTCAGTGACAGTAGTAATTTAAATTAACGTAGTGAGGTGGAAGTAAGTTAAAAACAGGGTGTAAAATACATGCTGGCGGAAACACGAACCACGCACGGCTCAATTTTAATATTTTTCAGGTAATTAAACTTTATCATCGTAGTAAGCAACGGATACAAGAAGAAATTTGAAGAAAGCAGGCAATCAATTGTCTTAAGGATCACTTTGGTATACAAATGTAAAATTATTCTTTGTTATCTTATTAAGCAGGGAATATAGGACGAAATTGGCTGAAGCTAAACAATTAGTTCTTTTAAGGATGTCGTATCACTTTGGAATCGCTGGCACTTACAGTTGAAAACTGTTTTCAAGCATCCATCATTTCATGTGAAACATCTGAAAGCAATTTCGCATTTTTCTTAGACAAAACCCAACACCTCGAAACATACACGAACGCATAACGCCTAAAACAGATTTAAGTCCTAATTAACAAAAAAGGGCCTAAGATTTCGTACATTTTGTATCACTTCTACATATTTTCCATGCTTCGATTTCGATAATACTTATAAAAACAATAGTTCAAGCTCAGATTTACGTTACAATAGCGTAGATATAATTCCTTTTACTGTGAATGATCTCCTCAATATGGTCAGTAAATCTCCTAATATCACGTTGCCCAACCTTCGCGCCAGCTGTTGCTTCGAACGCTTTGTGTGCCCGCTGCAATTCACCGTATTCGTAGGAGTACCCCGGAGTGCCATCAGAACTCTCTGTCTTGCAATGCATTAGTGGTTTCATGCGAAAGGCCTTGGTACGCCAATAATAATAATACTAATACTAATTGTACAGTTTTAAACATGATTGTTTCTCAGCAACCGTATGTAATTTTCAAATGTAAGACTTACAAAGCGAGCCGGTTGCAAGTAACTGTTTGGTAGACTGTCCTACGTTTCGACACCTCTAAAGATGTTTGCATCAGAATGACATTTTGGGAAAGCGCAAAATCACATTGCGAGAGCAATGGTCAAAGTTTAGAGCAGCTATGCTCATGTCAAAAGTAAAATAAAACACGTTCCAGCGTTTAGCACATATACTAGCTAGGACTTGACCAGAGCATAGCTGCTGTAAATTCTGACCATTGCTTTCTCGCAATGTAATTTTACGGTTTCTCAAAATTTCATTGTGATGAAGACACCCTTAGAGGTGTCGAAACGTAGGCCAGTGTACCAAAAAGTTATTTTTAACCATCTGGCTCTGTAAATCCTATATTTGAAATAATATTAATAATAATAATAATAATAATAATAATAATAATTGTGGTTTCAGGCTAAAGCACTGCAGCCCAAAGCGCTAAATGGCAGCGTCACTTTATGGGCACCCTGTATGTAAATTCTATGTGCACAGCAGAGAAAAAATTACAGTCTTTGACTATAACTTCGCTTCGCACTCGCAACGTCATAACTGAGAACTCTTGAGTCCGGCGTTGAAAAAAGTGTTGAAAATTTCCCTTTGGCAGTTCCCAAGAACCGCAAATAAAGTAAATGTGAAAAGTAAAAACGGGAAATTTTTAAGAAGCAAAAACGAGTAAATTCCGCAGTTTTTCCTGTATTTCAAAAGGCAGAACCTCGTGAAAGTAGAATCTCCGGCTGAGATGCTGTTGGATTCGTGAGCGAATTCCGGCAAGTCCTGTTGGCGGTGGCGACAGCAAATCCGATTACAACCCCTGTGGCCGTAAAGAGGGAACGACGTGGCCATTATCACTGCCCGCGCTTACGCCCACATGTCCGGCGACATCGCTACAATCTCTCTTTAATCCGACGAAAGCTGTCTTCTGCAGATGTCAAGCACTTCGACGAATAGTAGAGCAGTGCGGAAAAATATGACTCTGCAAGAAACACTGCTGATTTAAAAATAGATACTCCATGCCTATTTTCTTTTTTTTTTTTGTTGTTTCGCAGCTTTTCTCGCGAATATGAAAATCTCACGCGTAAATTTTGTGGGTTGCAGGTATTCGTAATCTTTGGGCCCAGAAATACTGTTCTTTTCTTTCAGAGCTGGTATAGCATCTGTTCTAATTCAAAGTACGCGCCTCGATGCTTATTCTCTTATCTTATGTGCTTGTGTTTCTATAAACTATTTTGATTCATTAGCAGACTGAGTGCTGGTTACCTGGTGGTGTCTTTGTTATGGTTTTAAAAAGACATATCAGATTTCACAACACTAAATCTTGTACACGACTAAAGCTGGAGACTGGCGATTAATTTTAAGTTACGCACCCAAATTAAAAGATCACCTTTATTGGCATGGCCCATCAAAGCATAATCATATTTTTAGCAAGACGTTTCAGAGAATGTCCAATAGGTAGGTAAAGTTAAGGCAAAACTTCTTTCAGACTTCAGTTCACACATTTGTGAATTAACGAGCATTTCGCTGTCATTTAAGTATATGGCCGAAAGAGACAGCCTTCCAGGAATTGTGAAACGAATCTTGCAGTCCATGGCCGTGTGCCACAAAGAGCGCAAATTCGCCACGACATGGCGAAATTCACAAGAGTCTATTTTGCTGAATGAGGCCAGGCTGATCGGGCCTAACCGCTGTAGTGTGTAAGATAGGCAGACGAGAAAGTACATCTTAGGGAAACCTCGTAGGAGCTGTTTGTGCCCAGAGAGGTGTAACAATGTTAAATATGGCGGACATAATATCTGCCATAAAGGGAAACATTTATGAAAACTACGAGTATTTAATTCTGTAGTAATTCAGGATATGAAGCCACAGTACTTTTAATCAACAATCCTTCTTAAATTTTCTTGGTGATCCCAATAACACTTAAATACTGAGTAGGTATTAAAATCTATGGAGAAGAAATAAAAACTTTAAGGTTAGCCGGTGACATTGTAATTCTGTCAGAGACAGCAAAGGACTTGGAAGAGCAGTTGAACGGAATGGACAGTGTCTTGAAAGGAGGATATAAGATGAACATCAACAAAAGCAAAACGAGGATAATGGAATATAGTCGAATTAAGTCGGGTGATGTCGAAGGAATTAGATTAGGAAATGAGACACTTAAAGTAGTAAAAGAGTTTTGCTATTTGGGGAGTAAAATAACTGATAATGGTCGAAGTAGAGAGAATATAAAATGTAGACCGGCAATGGCAAGGAAAGCGTTTCTGAAGAAGAGAAATGTGTTAACATCGAGTATAGATTTAAGTGTCAGGAAGTCATTTCTAAAAGTATTTGTATGGAGTGTAGCCATGGATGGGAGTGAAACATGGACGATAACTAGTTTCGACAAGAAGAGAATACAAGCTTCCGAAATGTGGTGCCACAGAAGAATGCTGAAGATTAGATGGGTAGATCATATAACTAATGAGGAGGTATTGAATAGGATTGGGGAGAAGAGGAGTTTGTGGCACAACTTGATAAGAAGAAGGGATCGGTTGGAAGGACATGTTCTGAGGCCTCAAGGGATGACCAATTTAGTGTGGAAGGGCAGCGTGGAGGGTAAAAATCGTAGAGGGAGACCAAGAGATGAATACACTAAACAGATTCAGAAGGATGTAGGCTGCAGTAGGTAGTGGGAGATGAAGAAGCTTGCATGGGATAGAGTGGCATGGCGAGTTGTATCAAACCAGTCTCAGGACTGAAGACCAGAACAAGTGATCATATCTATGATAGTTTAGGATTTACTGTTAAAGTGACATTAACAAGTTTTTTAACAAAGTCCTGAATGCTAAAATCTGAAAGCGTTGGTCGATCTTAAAGACCGATATTTCATATAAAAGCACATCATTAAAATGACAGATATTGTAAATCTCATTATTTTCAAGATATAGGAAATTTAAATTATCAGTATTTTCAATTAAGCATCACAGTATCATTTCCTCCACAAAACACGTTGAACGATGACAGCATGACACCTTATTGAATAATTAGGTAATAGAATATTTGTTGTAAAGTTTAGTGCTTACTAAGCACTTTTGTTCATTTATTTATCAGAAAACGCATTGGTGAAAGGTTACGTTCCGTGACGTTCATACTTAGGAATGAAATCGTATTGCTTTTATGTGAAAGAATTTAACATTTATTGTGTAATGGGTATTATTGTTTACTTAGAACGTTCATGTGGTCAAGCTTTGATTATAGAAATGTGTTAAGATGTAAAATAATGTAGAATATGCTGTAGCCAATCAGATGGACCGCATCAGGGAAGGGAACTGCACCAGTTAGTTGAGCGACGATGTTCGGCACGCGGGAGACGTGGCCGGATACGAGGGACGGTCCTGGTGCAGACGCGAAAGCGGACAGTTCGGCTGGAGACACCAAAGTGGACAGTTTTGTGTCAGCAGAAGAGCCAACACCGTGTTACGAGTGGAGGCCGAAAGGCACCTGTTTTAGGTCACGCAGGCTGGCGTGAAGAGGGAAGAACTATACTGATTTCAGGTCTGGAACGCGACAAGGAATGAGAATTCAGGAACTGGACATAATTAGTTTGATACTTAACTTTAATCCATTAAGGATGAACGTCGCTCTTGACGGTCCATGAGTCACAATATTATCTGTTCAGAAGACATTCTTGAAGATATGACTTATAGTAACTGAGGATGGCGCCTTTCTAGGTCGTAGCAAATGACGTAGCTGAAGGCTATGCTAAACTGCCGTATCTGTAAATGAGAGCGTATGTAGACAGTGAACCATCGCTAGCAAAGTCGGCTGTACAACTGGGGCGAGTGCTAGGGAGTGTCTCTAGACTACACCTGCCGTGTCTGCAATCACTGACAGTGGCGACACGCGGGTCCGACGTATACTAACGGACCGCGGTCGATTTATAGGCTACCACCTACCAAGTGTGGTGTCTGGTGGTGACACGACAGACAGTTCTGATCTAGACACCAGAGGGTAGAGTGCGGATTGAGACGCGAAAGCGGTTGGTCTTTAGGTAGCTAGGACGTGAAACGATTTAGAAAATTTCGCGTTGTTTGGTACCGCGGGACTAAGTGAGCGGTCAGCAGCCGCGCGCTCGTGTGTACTCTAACTTTTCGCGTAGATAACGAGGTGCAGTATTGGACTTGAATTTCGCGATGAGATTGTGAATGATCGAAGTGTGTCAAACGGATATGCGCCCGAGTGTAACAGTAACTCTAAATACGACCACTTTCACTGTTAGTTTGCTTTCTGAATAAACATTATTCTAACCAAATCGCTACTGTGTGGTCTAAATCATTTATGGGTCGTTAATTTAGTTCCCGATATTATTATTACTGTTATTATATGTTGTATTAACTTTGTATATTTCATACAACTTCGCAAACTTGCCATCCACCAGACTAAATAGGCAAAGGTTCACAAGTGTCTAATTTAGGGCGTGTAATGCGACACGTGCGGTTCAAACCATAGACGAGTTGGAGCCAAGACATTTCGACGAAGAGGAACCGCATGTGAGCCCGAACATCTTTGGGGTGTAGCTTGCACACTCTCTTTAAACAAGATCCAAAATTTAGCAATTAGAATATATCTCTGAGGTAAAAAAAACCGCATGTGAGCCCGAACATCTTTGGGGTGTAGCTTGCACACTCTCTTTAAACAAGATCCAAAATTTAGCAATTAGAATATATCTCTGAGGTTTAAGAAATATAGTGATAAAATTTTAAAGGACTTACATAAGTTTTGAGTAAAGTGTACAAATGGCCAATTTTAAAAGAAGTGTTAACCACTTAAGAGAAGAAACAGTTTAACAGACTCCCCAAACATGAGCTTTTGGCTCAATTTAGCAATTATATATTAAACCCCCTGAGGTACTAAACTCCCAAATAGTCCAAAATATTTATCAGAATCTTATATTTTACTCTCAGTTAAAAAAAAAACAGTAGGATTTTTTTTAGAAAAAGCTATCAACCATTTAAGAAAGACAAGCATTTAAGAGACACTCCCAAGATGTACATTCCGGCGAAGCTTCCAGTTATGCAGAATTATGTATAGTCTCAGTGATTCCACTATACTTAATAAAATTTTACAATACGCTCCTGCTCTATGCTAACAGCTTCAGCAGTGACTAAATGCCCTAGAAAGGGAATCAGCCAGTGCTCCAAGGTGACCTTAGAAGGATTCACGGTCAGACCTGCCTTCCTAAACCTCTGTAACGCTGCTTCCAAATGCCGCTAGTGTTCCTCAAATGTTGGGCTATGGATAACAAAATCACCCCAATATTTTTATAGACACTTAAATGTTTTAAGTCACCGAGCATCCGATACAGTAACCTAGATGGAACAGCTGCACCTGTCGAGGAACCAAAGAGAGCTTTGTTAAATTTGAATAGATTCCAATCTGTGCTTGGAATCCTCTGACAGCGGAATTTGGTAACAGGTGAAATACTTCGCTGCAGCGAACCATGTGAAACAATGATGAATGTCAGGTAAGGCACAGATTTCATGACAAATTTTTCCTTAGGGGGGGGGGGGGGGGTGGGGCTGGGGGATAACCTGTTGGGCGATTGACAAACTAGGACATCGTCAGTCAACTGGATTTTGTACGGGATTTTGTAGGTCGTACCAAGCTTATTGGTCAAGACTTCCGGAAACTCATGGGGCACCTATGAAAACCGATCACTTTGTGGTGGTTCCAAATGAATCCGTTCATAACATCCATTAGCAGGCAAAACAGAACACACCGGGAATGAAATACTACATGAGCATAAACCGATTCACTCCGCAGGGCAAAATTTAAAATAAAGAGCGCGTTGTTTATCAATATTAACCCATGAGATGATATAAAATCATAGCCTAGGATCAAATTAACGAACAGAACTCGGAAACTTTGCCTTTCGCGGGTAAGCCACTGAAGTATCCAAGCTCGACACACAACCGGTCCTCACAGCTTTACTTTCGCCAGTAACTCGTCTCCCACTTTTCAAAAATCGCAGAAGCTCTCGTGTAAACGTTACAGAACCTGCAATCCTGGAAAAAAGGATACTGTGAGAACATGGCCTAGACACAGCCTGGGGGATGTTTACAGAACGAAATTTTCACTCTGCACAGAGCGTGCGCTGATATGAAACTTCCTGGCAGATTAAAGCTGTGTGCCGTACCGAGACTCAAACTCTGGATCTTTGCTTTCTGCAGGCAAGTACTCTACCCACACCCGGCTCACACCTCCTTCTCACATCTTTAATTCTGCCAATACCACGTCTCCAACCTGCCAATCTTTCTGGACTAACGATTTAACCGGTCAATAAAACTTCGAAATACTCAACTGACCACACCCTCGCCGACTAAAAGCAGCTAATGGACGCTAATAGGTCGACACTTCCGAGAAGAAGTTTGTAAGGGAGCAAGTTACACAAAGATCGATACTCCAGGTACCAACGATAGTCCAGCAGCGATATTGAGCTCCTAGAATCAACAAGGGCGCAGACTGACTCACGATTCAGTTGAGCACACACAAAGGGTAAAGGCTCACCCACTTCTCTCCCAGTTCAACGACAACTCGTAGGAGAGGAAGTTATGAACTCCTTTGCCAACTTCCGACACCGTCGACGGTCTTCTTCCCCTTTTCGCTATACCGGTCTCTCGCGAGGAAAATGTCCCAACCGCTGGCAACGAAAACAGACTTTAGATCGATGTCGCTGGACACTATCGAATTTACACTCAACAGCCACTAGCTCCTGTAGAAACAAAAGATGATTGAACCCGCTAATTATGAGCTTAATTAAGTCGCTCAATGCTGGAAACCAAAGCACTTAGTCGATCGAAGGTGGAAGGATTTCTAGCAATGGTGATGCAAGATCGATCCTCGGACCTCATTCCTTCCAGTATGTTATCGAAAATTTGACTCTTGGGAACTTCCAATTTAAAAGGAAAAACGGAGGTTCGGATCGATGGTTCAAATGGCTCTGAGCACTATGGAACTTAACATCTGAGGTCATCAGTCCCCTAAAACTTAGAACTACTTAAACCTAACTAACCTAAGGACATCACACACATCCATGAACGAGGCCGGATTCGAACCTGCGACCGTAGCAGTCGCGCTGTTCCGGACTGAAGCGCCTAGAACCGCTCGGCCACCGAGGCCGGTGAGGTTCGGATCGGCTCAATATATTTACTCAAGGGCTCATTACTTGACTGCACACCCTCAATAATGCTTACACTGAAACTTCAACCCCGTTCCATCCCACGAAATGTTAGCATATGTTTGACTCAATTTCTCACTGGCTAATGGTTAAGAATAACTAAAGAACCTGATAATGAGGCAATTCCAAAGCATTAGCGCGATGCTCAGATCTGACAGCCACACCACTACCTCGGGATAACTCACGGACTACAATGGACAGCTTATCACTTTCACTCGATACAATTCCCACAGGGTCTGGTGGTTTGTTGAGGCGAAGTAAGCCCCTGACCATAATTATTCAAACCAGTTTTATGTTAGAAACCTGATCCCAGTCGAACTTGCCACACCCTCTAAAGCGAGGTGATTTACAACACATTGCAATTTAGCAACCTGACGCTGCAGTTGTTGAATAACTCACACTTGGTCGGCGCGAGACTGAAGATGGCGAAGATCACTAACCCAATATTCCAAATGCCACCGTTGTCCCTGAAGGCAAGCAAGTTATTTACGAGTGGGAGAAGCTCCATCAAGAAAATCAATTTTCTGCCCAGATTTGGCCAACGCAGCCATATAATGTGGGAACGTGTCACCTACCTCACCAAAAACTTCCGCAGTGACGACGAGGGGTTTATTCACCGCCGCCATCATTCATGCATTGAGATCGGCAACACCCCCCTCGCCAACTTGAGAGTGAATTTTGACTTCGTAATTGATGTGCTCTTTCTTTAACATGTTGTGCCCCAGGCAATGCCTTGCCCCCATAGTGAACTGTGGAATGAAAATCACAAATGTGTGATTAAATAAATTAACCTTAAATAATATATCATTAAATAAACAATCAAGGTGAAAGGTACTTTATAGCCCCACCCCCCAAAACCCCCATCCCAGCAAGGCAAAGGGAATGTGTAATGGCTAAGCAAGATTCAGGGAAAACATCTTTTACCGTTTACCTTACACACTCTACTTAAACAAGATTCACAATTCACAATAAGAAAACATTTCCTGGGTTTTGAGAAATATAATAACAAATTTTAAAGGATTTACATAAAAAACACGTAGTGTAAACTGTAGACCAATATAGATCTTGAGAAACATTTATAAATGGCGAGTTCTTAAAATAAGTGTTAACCTCTTAAGATGGAAAAGAAGTTTAAGAGACTTCCCAAAAATGCACTTCCAGCTCAGCTTAGCAGATATGTATCAAATCCTCTAAGACATTAAACTCTGGAAGGGTACAGAATATTTATCTCTCAGTTAAACAATCAACAAGATTTTTTTAAAAAAAATATTAACTATTTAGGAAAAACAACCATTTAAGAGAAACCAATTATGTATAATCGCATTGAAATAGTAAAGGCTTAGTGATTCCAACACAATAAAAGCATACAATTTCTTTCAGCTACACAAATGACAGCAAAATTCTTAAGGTATTGACCATTTAAGAAAAACAACAAATTGAGAAACACTCCCAAAGTGTGCTTCCAAGGCAAGCTTCCAGTATTGTGTAATTTGTGGTGCCACCGCCAGACAAGACACTTGCTAGGTGGTAGCCTTTAAATAAAAAAAGGAAGTGAAACTTCCTGGCAGATTAAAACTGTGTGCCCGACCGAGACTCGAACTCGGGACCCCCGCCTTTCGCTGCAGAGTGGAAATCTCATTCTGGAAAAAAAAATATGGTTCAAATGGCTCTGGGCACTATGCGACTTAACTTCTGACGTCATTAGTCGCCTAGAACTTAGAACTGATTAAACCTAACTAACCTAAGGACATCACACACATCCATGCCCCAGGCAGGATTCGACCTGCGATCGTAGCGGTCGCTCGGTTCCAGACTGTAGCGCCCAGAACCGCACGACCACACCGGCCGGCTGGTAGCCTGTAAATCGGCCGCGGTCCGTTAGTATACGTCGCACCCGCATGTCGCCACTATCAGTGATTGAGAACCGAGCGCCGCCACACGGCAGGTCTAGTCTAGAGAGACTCCCTAGCACTCGTCCAGTTGTACAGCCGACATTGCTAGCGATGGTTCACTGTCTACATACGCTCTCATTTGCAGAGACGACAGTTCAGCATAGCTTTCAGCTACGTCATTTGCTACGACCTAGCAAGGCGCCTTATTTAGTTACTAACAGATAATATTGTGAATCATATACTGTCAAGAGCAACGTTCATCATTAATGGATTAAAGTTAAGTATCAAACTAATTACGTCCGCTTTCTGAATTCTAATTCCTTGTCATGTTCCAGACCTCACGTCAGTATAGTTTTTCCCTCCTCACGCCAGCCTGTGTGAGCTAAAACGTGTGCATTTCGGCCTCCTCTAGTAACACGGTGTTGGATCTTCTGCCAGCACAACAATTGCGACGAGTGTAAAAACGGTGTTCTTATCTATACTGGCCTGATTTAACTGTGTAATATCTTCGCCACAATATCCAGATGTACTGTCCGAATTTTATCGCTTACAGAATCAGCAGACGCAGGCATTACTGGATGGCCTTGGACAGCTCATCCAGGGTCAATGTGCAATGCAAAACGATGCGGCAGCCGCCGCCCCACCACTGACCCAGCCACAACACGCAGTAGCACCAACCTTCCAACCTTTTAATGCTGCACTGGAAAGCTGGATGGAGTGGACATGTCAGTTTGGATTTCATCTCGCCACTTACAGATTTCAAGGTAACGAGCTGCAGGCTTTTCTTTTGTCGTCCGTCGGTGTGCAAACATACCGTCTGATAGTCAAATTATTTCCCTGAGGCGACCTAGCAACACTGTCCTACGAAGAAATTTTTTCTACCTTAGATGCATATTTCAAAGAATCAGTCAATGTAGTTGCAAAACGGTATACCTTCTTTCGTACAAAACGGATGGCAGGTGAGACTAATCAGGAGTGGGTTGCAATCTTGCAAGGCCATACTAGGGATTGTGCTTTTGAGAGTCAATGTGGACTCCCATATTCAGATACTATGGTATGTGACGCAATTGCACAGAACTTTTCTCATGCTCGTGTAAGGGAACAGATTTTGAAACTAGTCAATCCCTTTCTTCAACAAGTGATGGACATATTGGATCGGCAGACACACCAGACTTGGCTCAGGAATAATTTGAAAGTTCACCACCCATGTGCCAGGTTAACCAGCCCGCCAGGCGAGCTGCACGGAACAGTAAACAGCCCTCGCACCCGGCCGCGCCGCTGCCGCTAGGCTCTCAGCCACGTGTGCCTCTCCAGCACACAAATGCAGTGCTCAAATAATGCCCGTGGTGCGCTACTAAACATTCGCGTGGGAAATGCCCATCACACCTAGCCATTTGCCTTTACTATAGTAAAAAAGTACATGTTCAGGGTGCTTGCCAGAAAAAGCTCAGATCGGAAACTCAAAACCATTCCAGGCCCTTTGCTTTACGCCGGAATCGGAATCGAACCAAGGATACTCGGGCTCGCCAAACTTCGCCCATGGAAATTCATGTCGTTCATTCCACTCTGCCCGGTGCCACTCTCTCTAACAGTGACTGTGTTCATCCCACAAATAGTGTGCATCAACATTGACGGAACCCCTGTCAAGTCGCAAGTGATTCTGTGCCAGTGTCAGTTCACGTTACACGGGACAGTCGCTCTTGTCGTCAGCAGGACAATAAACTTTTTGTACACTTGGACATTAATGGCAAAGTGATACCATTACAGATCGATACCGGAGCTGCAGTTTCACTGATCAATCAAAACACTTACAAACAGCTGGGCACACCTCCGTTGCGTGCCGCTATTCAGGTCAAGGAATCCCTGTGGCCTTGGGCACGGTTGTGTGTGATGTCCTTAGGTTGGTTAGGTTTAAGTAGTTCTAAGTTCTAGGGGACTGATGACCACAGATTTTAAGTCCCATAGTGCTCAGAGCCATTTGAACCATTTTTTTTAATCCCTGTGTTCGGTCAGTGCAGCCTTCTTGCAACATACAAAGGACAAACAAAACTTGTGTCATTTTACGTCCTTCGTTCTTCTTCTGCAGTGAACTTGTTTGGTTTTGATTCATTGCAGTCGTTTAACTTGTCTATAGTAAATCAGGTCCTATCAGTGAATCAGTCTGTGCCTTCTAAAAGTGTTTCTCATCTATGTGAAAAATTTGCAGACGTTTTGGCACGGGGCCTCGGTTGCGCTAAGAGCTAAAGCACATTTGGAACTGAGAGTAAACACGCAACCGAAATTTTTCAGAGCGCGCATTGTGTGATGAGGTTGCAAAAACATTACACGATTGGGAATCACAAGGTGTAATTAAACGTGTGCAGGCTTCTCTCTGGGCATCACCCTTAGTAATTTTGCCAAAACCTTCGGGTAAATTGAGACTTTGTTTGGATTTCAAGGTAACAGTGAATCCACAAATAGTGATTGCAACTTTTCCTTTCCCCTGCCCGGAAAACCTTTTTGACAAACTGTGTCTGGGCAAATAGTTTTCGAAGTTGGACCTAGCAGATGCGTACTTGCAAATACCGGTGGACGAAGAATCCCAGTGCGTTTTGGTGGTTAACACGCATCTTCTGTATCAATTCAAACGACTGCCATTTGGGTGTGCATCCACCCCTGGATTGTTTCAGCATTATCTACAAACGTTTTGTGCGTCGGTCGCTACTGCCCCAAACTGTCTGGACGATATTGTGATCTCTGGAAAGACGGAAGAAGATCATTTAGCCAATCTCAGAACATTATTACAGGTCTTGCAACAAAATGGTCTTCGCTTACGGAAGGACAAATGTGTGTTTTTCGCTAGAGACTTGCCATACCTGGGACATGTACTCAATGCCCAAGGAATAAATCCCAGTCCCACGCACCTCCGTGCCATACAAGAATTGCTTTCGCCGCAGACATTGAAGCAGCTACATTGTGTGCTGGGAAAAATCAACTATTATCACATATATGCCGCATGCCTCTTCCATTTCAGCTCCGCTTCATCGTTTACGCCGTATAGGTGTTCCGTTCGTCTGGACGACGTAATGCGAACGCGCCTTTCGCCGGTTGAAATCGGCGTTGCTTTCCAATACTTGCTTTACGCCATTCGCTCCCCAGAAGCCCCTTTTGTTGATGGTGGATGCATCTGATTTCGGGATCGCTGCTGTGCTTGCGCACAAAGATGGCTCGCACGATCGCTCTATTTCCTTTTCGTCCAAATTGCTCTCGTCAGCGCAATGAAACTATTCACAGACCGAGAAAGAAGCATTGGCTCTCGTTTTTGGTGTTACAGAGTTTCATGTCTTCTTGTATGGTCATCAGTTTACCATACTCACAGAACACAAACCTTTGACATCGCTTTATCATCTGAACAAGCCTGCACCTCCACGTACAGTGCAGAGAATCATTCGCTGGTCTATTTTCCTCTCGCAGTACCGCTACGATATCTTGTATCGGTCCACTGCTAAGCACGGAGACGCCGATGCGTAGTCCTGTTTGCCTATTGCTGAGGACTGTGGTTCAAATGGCTCTGAGCACTATGGGACTCAACTGCTGAGGTCATTAGTCCCCTAGAACTTAGAACTAGTTAAACCTAACTAACCTAAAGACATCACAAACATCCATGCCCGAGGCAGGACTCGAACCTGCGACCGTAGTGGTCTTGCGGTTCCAGACTACAGCGCCTTTAACCGCACGGCCACTTAAGCTAGAACACACTAAGGCGTGTGATAATGGGCGGTTCTATACCAACTGCCCAGAAGTAGTTTAATAAATACACCTGAGAAAGGAATGCAAGTCTCGTGCGAAATACCACCGCGCCTTTGTGAAACCACAATCGATATGGAAGCGCCAAGCTACCAGGAGCTCAAAATGCAGAAGGCAGAAACCAAGGCCCACAACCCCCACGCAATTCTTTCGAACCAAAACACAAGAGAGACGTTACGAAGATACGGAGACGCACTACAACTTAAGAGGTGGTCAGCAGACGCGAAGGTTAAACAAAACAGCCGCCGAAGGGAGGTCAACTGTGGAGAAGAACGAAATTTGCATAGTTGAAGGTTGGGCTTTGAGGACACACACCCATTACCTCGAAGATGTCAGGAAATATCTATAACACAGGGCGGCTTGCTGATGAACTGAATAAATATGAAAGAACTGCCACCAAGGCGACCCTATCCAGGCTCATTCTTTCGTGTCTTCGTTGATCCATTATGGATCGTGGGACGACGACTGGCATGAACTTCTTGATGCAATAATTTACCAACAGCCGTATGATTTGCAGAAATTTATTTTACTTTATGAACTTCTATGTGCTACCAGTTTCGGCATTACATTGATGCCATTTTCAGGCCCCACTCGTCGTAGTCGTAAAATCGCCAGGCGACACAGTGTCGCCTGGCCACCAAGAGCTGTTGCAGGACGATTGATTAACGGATCCAACTATATGGCTGGTGACGTGTATAGCGATTTTACGACTATGACGAGTGGGGCCTGAAGATGGCATCAATGTAATGCCGAAACTGGTAGCACATAGAAGTTCATAAAATAAAATAAACTTCTACAAATCATACGGCTGTTGGTAAATTATTGCATCAAGAAGAAAATTCTTTCGTGAGTTTACGTAAGCAAGCAGCTAAGCGATCAGTCAGAGTTTTGTTGCTAGGATGAAAATTCGTGTCCAGGATGAAAGCACTATAATCACCACATAACTGATGTTAAAGAGGGTCACTAAGTAGTGGGCAAACGACCGGACACGAATACCCGTGGCCCTTTTGTTCCGAAACCCGATGGGGGTCTCCACCTGTCCGTTCTCGTGGTCGCGCCCTAACTCCCACTGCCACTTCCATCCAGCCAGAGCCGCTCCACAAGACAGCCTTGCATCAATCACTCCGTCCGCCGTTGCGCCCTCTCGCGGCAGCCCTCGTTGAAACCGAGCTGCCACTGCGAGGCGAGCGCCTCCACCAGTAGAAGGGCGTCTCAGAAGCGGACAAACAAAAGACAGACAGATCAAGGGAATTGGACGGAAGCTGAGCCGCACGGCTCGTTTGTGTCATTTGTAAGTTCTTGGTTGATATGGCTGTAGGCAGAGGCCTGTCTGCTACAGCTGGCGCGCTTATTCGCTTGCCCGTTCTTTACCCTATATTCGTCTGCAGTGATGGTGATAACACAACGACAAATGCGTTTTGCCTTCTCCGATTCGACAGTTACAATTCCGTTGCAAATGCGGCTTGTGGCTTTTGGCCAGAGGACGGACCTATAGAGATGAACTGGCCACAAGTGGCACACCTGCCTCGAGGGGCACCATTATTCTGATCGCGTCCCCCCTCCCGCCAGAGGTTCGTGTCCTCCCTCGGGCATGGGTGTGTGTGTTGTTCTTAGCATAAGTTAGTTTAAGTAGTGTGTAAGTCTAGAGAGTGACGACCTCAGCACTTTGGTCCCTTATGAATTCGCAAACATACAGGGTGTTTCAAAAATGACCGGTATATTTGAAACGGCAATAAAAACTAAACGAGCAGCGATAGAAATACACCGTTTGTTGCAATATGCTTGGGACAACTGTACATTTTCAGGCAGACAAACTTTCGAAATTACAGTAGTTACAATTTTCAACAACAGATGGCGCTGCGGTCTGGGAAACTCTACAGCACGATATTTTCCACATATCCACCATGCGTAGCAATAATATGGCGTAGTCTCTGAATGAAATTACCCGAAACCTTTGACAACGTGTCTGGCGGAATGGCTTCACATGCAGATGAGATGTACTGCTTCAGCTGTTCAATTGTTTCTGTCGGTACACCTGGTCTTTCAAGTGTCCCCACAGAAAGAAGTCACAGGGGTTCATGTCTGGCGAATAGGGAGGCCAATCCACGCCGCCTCCTGTATGTTTCGGATAGCCCAAAGCAATCACACGATCATCGAAATATACATTCAGGAAATTAAAGACGTCGGCCGTGCGATGTGGCCGGGCACCATCTTGCATAAACCACGAGGTGTTCGCAGTGTCGTCTAAGGCAGTTTGTACCGCCACAAATTCACGAAGAATGTCCAGATAGCATGAAGCAGTAATCGTTACGGATCTGAAAAATGTGTCAATGATTCCTTTGGAAGAAATGGCGGCCCAGACCAGTACTATTTGAGGATGCAGGGACGATGGGACTGCAACATGGGGCTTTTCGGTTCCCCATATGCGCCAGTTCTGTTTATTGACGAAGCCGTTCAGGTAAAAATAAGCTTCGTCAGTAAACCAAATGCTGCCCACATGCATATCGTCGTCATCAATCCTGTGCACTATATCGTTAGCGAATGTCTCTCGTGCAGCAATGGTAGCAGCGCTGAGGGGTTGCCGCGTTTGAATTTTGTATGGATAGAGGTGTAAAATCTGGCGCATGAGACGATACGTGGACGTTGGCGTCATTTGGACTGCAGCTGCAACACGGCGAACGGAAACCCGAGGCCGCTGTTGGATCACCTGCTGCACTAGCTGCGCGTTGCCCTCTGTGGTTGCCGTACGCGGTCGCCCTACCTTTCCAGCACGTTCATCCGTCACGTTCCCAGTCCGTTGAAATTTTTCAAACAGATCCTTTATTGTATCGCTTTTCGGTCCTTTGGTTACATTAAACCTCCGTTGAAACCTTCGTCTTGTTGCAACAACACTGTGTTCTAGTCGGTGGAATTCCAACACCAGAAAAATCCTCTGTTCAAAGGAATAAACCATGTTGTCCACAGCACACTTGCACGTTGTGAACAGCTCACGCTTACAGCAGAAAGACGACGTACAGAATGGCGCACCCACAGACTGCGTTGTCTTCTATATCTTTCACATCACTTGCAGCGCCATCTCTTGTTGAAAATTGTAACTACTGTAATTTCGAAAGTTTGTCCGCCTGAAAATGTACTGTTGTCCCAAGCATATTGCAACAAACGGTGTGTTTCTATCGCTGCTCGTTTAGTTTTTATTGCCGTTTCAAATATACTGGTCATTTTTGAAACACCCTGTATGAACATTTTGGTTATCTGATCTCAGAGTTAGAGCTGTAAATCCATCGTGGGCTACGGTGGACTGTCATAAGTAAGCGTAGAGTACGGTCAATTTCCTAGTAGCCTTGACTCAGTTAAGGTCGTATCCGAATTGTAAGTACTATAGATGTGTTGCATACCTATAAGGCGTTACCTCGTTCCCATCGCTTTGTTAACATAAGCAGTGAGTGTCTTACTAGATTCCCAGAAGGAGTAAGCCGTCTAGAAACTGGTTAATGATATATAAACGGCGGCATAACCTGCGGAACATTTTTGTTTAACATAGCTACCCATTTGTCTGTTACTTAAAAGAATCAGTATTAATAGCAAAATTTTGATTGCCGTTGCTTAAATCAGGTTTCATCCGACAATTGTGGATTTGTTACGTGAAGCAGAGAGATATTGTAGAAAAAATTTAGAAAATATAGATTTATCATGTATCACCAGAAAAGCAATGACCTAAAAAAATAAAACTAAGAAAAGAAACACAAAGCGTAGACCTAACAAACATCGCTGTAATGTTCTGTCGAGTTTATATAATACATGTTTCCGTTATTCATAAGGAACTTAGGCACTCAGCAATAATAACAAGAAACTCTTGCCTTATATCATGATGAAGAACGCTCTATTGAGTAGAAAATAATGACAATAATCATATAGAATTTTTGATGTTTATGCATGTAGACTGTACTTCCATCAAAAGTAACTGGAAATGAAACAAATGAGACCTCTGTCACACTTTCTTTTTAAATCTTATTGAACGGGTTTCAACAATTATAAGAGGACCTTCATCAGAATTTAGATACACAAAATGGTTTATAACACAATTTCAAATTTATGGAAGAAAATTGTTTTAATATATAAGAAAAACTGTAAGTAATTACTAACAATACTAGACAGAGACAGTACTCACATGTCAAGTATAACATAAATAACAAGCCAGAATGGCTTAAGTCACCAAAAAATATTATATACTCAACAATATTATTATAATTTTCGCCTGCCTCCTTTTGAATATTAATTACCCAAGTTGTACCTGCGGCTACCAGATGGCACTCTCCCTGCGATTTCATGTTCATTTGCAGCACTTTTTAACGCGTGCGCCTCAGTCCGTTACAACCTGTGGCTGTACAGGTATGAGCAGCCCTTAGTGGCTCGACTTCACACATTCTTCCTGAATTTCTGTGACTACTTACACTTTTCTTATACATTAAAAATGTTTCCTCCATAAATTTTAATTATGTTATAAACCACTTTTTATGTATAAATTCTGGTGAAGGCACTCTTAGAAGTGTTGAAACATGGTCAATAAGACTAAAAAAATTGTGGTCACGTGCACAATTGTTTCATTTGCAATTTATAAATGGTCACTGAACGAAGCAGCCATGTTTAAAAGTAAATCGTTTGGTTACACAAAAGCACAGAAGGTACGCGATCCACAATTTTTTATTAGCTATGAAAAGAAATATACATTTTGGAAGGCTTAAAAATACATAACGAACTAACACTGAACGATGTGTGGTTCTAGTTATCTGCAGAAGGAACAAAGAAAAACGAAGGTAAATCATCGGCCCCCAGTTTCTCACTCTTTCATTTACGCTTCTTTCTCTACCAATGCTACTAGTACTACCGGTATTCCTATAATTTATCTGCATCATATGTGACTGTATCAAAAATACCGAATAGTTGTTTTGCTAGAACGTAAGTCTACGCAGACTATAAGATTTTTTTCGTGGTGTTTTATGTGTAATTCTATCTGCGTCCCTACGGACAGCACTCCGTTAAATGTGACCAACAAACGCTTCGGTGACCGCATCTTTGCATCCCGCTGCGGAGTGTGTGATTAATGGATACAGCTAAGCAAGCGACAAAGACTCTTGCAGACATCTCAGACAAAAATGTGATGAGGAGTTCGGCAGGATAGAGTTAAATGACGTCAGACTTTCGATCTCAAGCACGTTTCACAGACAGTCGAAATATATCCATAAGAGGAAGTACAGGCTGGGAGAAATAAAACTGCCATCGAAAAATTTTCAGGCACCTTAACACAGAAAAACGCCAACGGCCTTGCCGCAGTGGTAACACCGGTTCCCGTCAGATCACCGAAATCAAGCGCTGTCGGGCTGGGCTAGCACTTGGATGGGTGACCATCCGGTCTGCCGAGCGCTGTTGCATGCGCGGTACACTCGGCCCTTGTGAGACAAACTGACGAGCTACTTGATTGAGAAGTAGCGGCTCCGGTCTCGGAAACTGACATATGGTTGGGAGAGCGGTGTGCTGACCACAAGCCGCTCCACATCCGTATCGAGTGACGCTTATGGGCTGAGGATGACACGGCAGCCGGTCGGTACCGGTGTGCCTTTATGGCCTCTTTCAGAGGAGTTTAAATTTAACTTAGAAAACCCAAATAACGTCATCCACAACCGTGTTGCCTATTTGAAAGTTTTACCTAGCCCAGCCTTTATACAGTAATAGAACTTC